>NC_068361.1:34873112-35115612 GCF_020536995.1 Dreissena polymorpha
CAATGATTTTGACAAACTGGAAGGGGTCAATAAGTCACATTCGTGACAAAGCTGAAGGTCCACAAACTGTACTTGACTCTCAGGTTGCTTTCGCTGCTTTTTGAGAAACAATGTTTTAATGTTATGGCACACAATGACATCTTTTTATTATAGTATAACATTTAATTGATAGTGCATGAACATCGGGCATAAACACTTCGATTTTTACTGTTTTTTGAATGTTGTATAGGTCTTCCTCTTAATTTTTATTTAATTTCATATTTTATGTGATATTATTGTGTAATAAATAGATTTTCTGATTTAAGTGAACGGCATTCTTTGCGTGATGAATACTGCCACAAACAGTTACTATTTCTCTTGTTTCTTGCAATATTACAGAGTATTTGCGCTTTTCTAAATGTGTATATTGGTTACGTAAACAAGTGTGTGAAAACATTAAAATATTTAAAACAAGATATATATATGATAGAAAAATTGACTATCCCATATTGATCAATTTAATCATTATAATAAAAATGTACATTATTTTAATAGAACACTTCAAGGAAAATAATTATACAGACGGGTGCATAATTCCACAGATAATCCCAATGTTTTTATATCAAAATTACCTCTTGATCTTGCAACAAAATGAATATGCATTCCATGCAGCGCTTGACTCATTTTTGCTTTTTATTTAGATTTTTAGAAAGAAAAAACGTGTCAAGACAACTGAAAATTTCTTAAGCCCGCATTGCATTTTTGCTTAATTCAGCAAGAGTGCTCAACGTAAGCTATATGATTACCCTATGTTGGACACACGTCCTCATACGTTTTTAAGCTCGCTTCCATTCTAGAATCATTTTTGTCACCAGATCTTGAAGAAACTTCGTCATAATGTATATATGGACAATATCTACATCTAGCACCTTTTAACCTACGGAGTTTGAGTCTGTGTCAGGGCGTTAAAAACCATGGGCAAACAGTTTAAATCTTAGAAATACCATGTTGCTCATCTCTAGAGGCTACATTAATGTTTATCTTGACAATAACTTTGTTGAATTTGTGTGTTTAATTCCGCGTCTTCTCAATGGCATTTTGAGGACGGCATATAAGTCAACACTTGGTCAGAATGTCTATGTTGATAATATAAAGGTCACATTCTAATATGGCATGTGCGTGCATAAAACTATTTCAGACGGTAAAATCGATGAAAAAACTTGTAATTACTTAAGTCATGATTTAAGATTCTGTCACATGTGAGACAACTTTTAGTTAAAATGAATATATGATTGACCCATTCCTTCTCTTTGTCCGCGATGTTTGTCAGTCTATACGTGTGTATCATTCATGTTTTATAAATATTCGAGGGTTTTCCCTTCATCAAAGGTCTAAGTAACACATGGACGGTAAATGCAAAATCGGATCATAAAACAGCTTACACATTCTTGTCTCAACATTGCCATGTATTGAGAGATATTGAAATAACTTGATACGTACGTTAACCATCAGAAGACGAAGTGTTGCATTTTGCAACTGACTACCTACCTCATGGGCAAAAGGACAGGTCGATGTCAAAAGTCAAAGCGTGTCATTTAACAGCTAGAACATTTCTGTACCCTGCATATATTTGCCATATACTGATGGACGTCGTACAAATTCAATCCATCATTAGTCAAGTGTAAAACCGTTCTCCTTATCTCAGCACAAAAATATCATTAAAAGAAGCAAACCTGAAAATTTCTACTTTGTTTCGATATGTCTTCATTTCCAGGTTCAGTGACTGCTGCTAACTGTGAAGATAATGGGTAGCTACCGGACGATTTTCTTGTGAGAAGAGTCACTTAAAAGCCAGGCTTGATAGATTAAGATTTTGAAAGTCACTTAAAAGCCTGGCTGTCTTAAGATTTTGAAAGTCACTTAAAAGCCTGGCTGTCTTAAGATTTTGAAAGCTACATCATAATCTGCACAAGACAATAAACTTTTAAAAGCATTTGATTATTAAAGCAGATGAATCAGACTTTTGTCACATGCTATACACTGTTTCCAATGTAGTACAACCATAACATATTCTTTAATATTACACATGGGTGATACAACATTTTTAAGCGTTTTTATTGGCTTAGTTTTCGTTTATTGACCAATCGCATTTTCTTTTTTTTCTGAAATGACGTTGCAACGTCAAATGACGTCACGAAATGTCAAAACATTCGGGATTTATCATGATGTTTGCGTAATTTTTTTTTTAATTTGCTCATTTTAAAGCATGTGATAAAAAAGATCTGACCCTCGTTGTCATATCATACCATATTTTATTAAACTCGTGAAGGAAATTCGTTAGTAAGCTCGCCAAACAAAATTCCTGAACTCGTTAAATAAAATACTAGTATGGTATGATACGGCAACTCGTGTCAGATCCTATAATTATGTATGTACATTTCCTGTATTTTAATTGAGTAAGAGGCTAATACAGTTGGCACTAAAGCTATGTTTTGTTGTTTCAAGAATTTCATGTTCTTATTAAACATAATACATGTATATTATTGTATTAAACAGATAATGGATAATGTTTGCAAAACAGTAATTTTTATTTTCTTATCAAGCTTGTATTCCATGGGTATATCGATATCGATGGCTAAGATTGTATTATATTTTCAAAAATGAACTGCTCTTTTAATTAAAAATGTTCTTATTAAATAGATAGTAAATCTATTCGTATAGATTTAATGAAAACAACGCCGATATGGCCCTTCAATTTTTTATACCACATTTATATAGAGCCCTTTTCATACTCGAGATGTGCGTTCAAAGGCGCTTTACAGTTTTTCCCTGATCACTGGGTCATAACTCGTCCGTTAACATCTTGGTAGTATGCAGTATGCAGTATGTAGCCACGGCACATTGGCATATTTCCCTCACAGGTACCCATTTATGCACCTGGGTGGAGAGGAGCAGTTGTGGGATAAATTTCTTGCTCAAGGAAATTTCAGCGGTCAGGGCGGGATTCGAACCCGGGACCTCTCGATCCCTGAGCCAGCGTCCTGCCATTAGACCAATGCTCCAACTAATGCTATACAAGTTTCAAATGGCCATACGTATAAACTTGTTGTAGCACAGTTCAAACGTTAATATTATAAGAACCATTTAATTGTGTATATATGCATATTATATTTAACTAAAGATTGTGCGCTTAATCATTGGGACTTTGTTTTGGAGAATAAAGCTCCCGTTACCTCTCAAAGTCTGTTGTTTGTTTTGTTGAAGCGGTACTAAGTAACTTAATTGCGTTTGAACACTATACACATGAAGCGCCAACGATGTGCCGAAGTCTTATCCATTCTTTAAAAGGGGCAGGATTCTTGATCAGATCTCGGTTTCCTTCCTTGGAATTGCTTCCCACCTTCTCCTGCTAATTGTTGTCCACTATGTAGTATAAGCTATGTTTGTTGAGTTCTGTAAATGTTGAACGTTGATGTGTAGAGCTACAAAGATTTATTACATAAGAGTATGCAAATCATAATGAGCTGTATTTGTTACCTGAATGGTATGTGTAAAATTGAATGATTTATGTATGTATGCATATTCATTAATTAAACATTGCGCGCGCTAAATTGGTAGGAGTTTGTTCGTTTGATAGTATAAAGCTACATTTACCGTTCAATCAGGTGTTTTTCTGTTTAATTAACAAAAGTACAGCCAACATGGCCATGTAAAGGCTATACAATGTGATTTCATGCATTGTAACAAAGGTCAAGGGTGTGTAATTCTAGTTGTAGACTTATCAGTTATGTAAGTTATTTTGTTGTTACACTTGGCAAATACTAAAATTAACACAAACTCAGATACACATGTTTTTATTTCATTAACATCTTGCTTATCGCGGTTTTGTAATAAAATACGGTCTTTTAGTGTCAACATTATGAAATTTAAATATCAAAACTCTGGGAAACATAAGATTCTGTTGCTAAAATATGAAATGCAAAGATACATAAAACTTTTTCATAATATGCTTACTATTAAGACAAGAGTGCGAAATACATTTGACATAATTTCGAAAAAAGCTCGAGACTTATAATATGTCTCTTGTGTCAGTTTGAGGTCCAAATGATACGCTGTAAACTATTAACTTGTATATTATACAATGATTATAAATGTCAAAACTTAAAACACTGTAAATTATTAGTAGGTATTAGTATATGGAATAGGAATGGGAAAATAATACAAAGTATAATGTAAAAACGTAACAGA
Source organism: Dreissena polymorpha (assembly GCF_020536995.1). Classification (NCBI taxonomy): domain Eukaryota; kingdom Metazoa; phylum Mollusca; class Bivalvia; order Myida; family Dreissenidae; genus Dreissena; species Dreissena polymorpha. The sequence continues at coordinate 34,877,340 of NC_068361.1, forward strand.
ATTATGTAGAAATCGGAAAAAAACATTAAATGTTTATTACTCAGCATTAATTTGTGAAGTGCTCAACGTAGAGAAACAGATACTGTGGTAGAGTTTAAGAATTAAGATAATTGCGATGAGACAGGCAAGACAGTTCGGGGAGGAACATCGAATAATAGTAGGAGAGTAAGGTATGTTTTTGAGACGGAGTACTGTTAAAATCTAGGACTTATCAGATGAAAGAGTGCCACGCTTGAATATCAATGGTTTTGCTGAATGATCACTCTCTTACACCAAAGAGAGGTAGTTGCAAAGTTTTTGGTTAGAAACTGAATTTCTTTTGCAAATAGAATAGCTATTTTTCCAGTATAATTAAGGCAGATGAAGTAAAGTGATACATTAAAATAAATTTAATCTCTCAACATTGACAAAATGCAATTTTGTTTTATTTATGTTGCTAAAATGCATTCACAGATTATCCTTGCTGCTTCCTGTTAAATCTTTGTATGTTATATTTCATCGTGTGTAGTAATATTATACGACGCTAAATCTTCGTATTCAAATATTGGCCTAATAAATTCAGTGCATGTTGACTTTATTCCCGGCGTTCTTGTAATCCTTTTTAGGGCTCCTCTTTTTTCTTTTATACCTAAATTTTATTTCGCAATCTATGCACTCTCCAGTTCCCCTGTGAGCAGACGATACTGTGCTATCTATTTTCATTTACAATGAGGTTAATGCGGCGACTAATCTCAATTCCGATTTAGAAAACCTCCTGTGCTGATAATTGTTGGTTTACCATCCACCCAAAACCAAGTCATTAAAATAGCGCGACCACATTAAATAGATAACAATTTTAAAAGAGCGTGACACAAAACCAATCGATAAGATATTTTAAATGACTGTTTGACAAAAAAATGTTGACATGAGTGCGTGAGTTACTACAACTCATATCGTATAATACACATACTTATTGTTAGAGATAAATATTATTGAAATGTATCTGAAGAATTAAACGATACATGTTAAAATACAGCTTTTGAAGTTTGTGTAAAGTCCTTTTCGCGGAATAGATCGTTTTTTTGCATATAGCGAGAAATAAACTTTACGTAAATGCATTAAAATATATTTTTATCGAGGTTGACATCGGTTTTCAATCGATAAAATAATATATAAATGATCATAAATACATGGATTAGGCGAAAATCATTGCAACGTCGCGCGTTTTGCAAATAATATCTATATTTAGATTTCGCTCAACATTATTAGCATATGGAAGATAAATATATAGATTTAGCAAAAAAGCAGCGTTGCAACTCAATTTCCGTCTGTACAAGATGTATTTACATTTGTTCTTACCTTCTCTCCGCTAAATTCGCACGTATATGCAATTTTGTCTGTTTAGGTTTGAATTTACGGGTCGAATCATGAATATTAATTAGGTCGTTTTCGTACTTAACCGTACAATATCCAAAAATAAAAATCGCATTATTGTTTGTTATCAACAGATTTCAACCGGATTTACAGTGATATCCTCAATAAAAACACGTTTTCCTACAATTCTGCCCATATATATTGCTATGACTGGGGACTTTAAGGTCAATATGTAGATTGACTGGACTAAAGTAGCAATTGACTTACATTATGCGTTTTGCATTTATTAAAATGAACTATATCAACGTATTTGTTACGAGAAAGGAAAAAATGACTGTAAAACAATAACTTGACACGAGCTAGATCATGGATTTAACTCTATCGTGACATTGCCTTTATCTCTTTATTTTCGTTTGATTCGTAGCTTTCTTGCTAACTTTAGTGTGTGTTTGTGTAGGATTACATCTGATTCGCAAATGAGTTAAGTTTTGCGCGTGGAACGTCCTAGTTTCAGTGCTTTTTTGCTCTGCCAAACAGTGAACCGTTATAAAGTTAAACTAAAAGTCACTTATTAGTCCAATTTATACACTTTCGATTGCACTGTCGTCTCTTTGTAATTCAATTTTGAATCTTTTGAATTGAAATGCTATCAATGAGTAAAGTCCATATACAGCTCTTTTAATTGAACGATTAAGTTCGGTTGCTTTACTTTCCTTTGGCCATTCTAAGACGGAAACCCGAGCGGTTGAACCTTTGATGCGTCTAGTAACTGAGACATTTGAATAAAACTGCTTTTTTACAAGAATACAAAGTGCGTAGGAATTTCACAAAGTACTATTGTGCGCTATTTTGCTGTTATGTTCTCGACGAAAATGCTCAAATATAATTCTCTTCGAGTCTCAACATGTTGTGTTGAACATTGCCAGGCTCTTCATGTATAAAACCGTTCAAAATCTCAATGTCACATTGTTTTTAGAAAGACCTATTTATTGGATGTTCGAGATTCTTTTTTAACCAACGATGCACTGCTTAAGTAATGTATATGCACGTCATTTTGCATGTAAATGAAAACATATGGCATCTTGTTCAAAGCGACCCTAGTGTTACAACCTTTGAAAGACCGAAAATCAAATCGAAAGCCTATGACAAAACGTGATCTAAAAAAATAAATATACTATCTTAGTAATGACTGATTATAAAACATTTTATATAAAAAATCTCACACTGTACTGAACTATAAATTCCCCACTCGAAGAGTTAGGGAAGTACTGGACGACCAATAATTTGTCTGATGACATAACACGAGTAATGATCGTTCAGAAAAGTGTGTTATGGTAATTCGACCAGTTGTTAGATGCTGTCCGGTTGTATGTTTTACTACAAATTCTGGTCAGTTAATGTGTAGGTAGGACAGCCTATATTACTTAAACAGTGTTTGACTTAATCCCGGAAAGGTCATTTGACAGAAAACAGGGCTGTCAGTTTCCTGCTTGATCACGTCGTTTTTGAGGGGAAAAACAATTAATTTATTTTTAAAGCCGTTTCTACTTACTAGACTTGCGACACCTTAAGGGTTTCGCGGGATGGAATGAGTGGGGACTAAAAAATTTTGGTATGAGAATTTTCGGTAAGAAAAATGTGGGAACGAAAATTTCGGGTACGAAACAAATGTGGGTACGAACATTTTGGTTACGAAAAAAATTGTGGGTACGAAAAAACTATGCCAAAACAATTGGTAAGGAAAACAATGTGGGTACGAACAAAAATGTTGGTAAGAAAAATATGGGTACGTAAAGAAGAGTGGGTACGAAAATTTAGGGTACGAACAATTTATGCCAAAAATAATTTGGGAACGAACCAAAATGTGGGTATGAAAATTGTGGGTAATAAAAATGTGGGTACGAAAAAACATTGGGTACGAAAATTTTGGTTCCAAAAAAATGTAGGTACTAAAACAGTTGGTAACGAACAAAAATTGGGTACAAACTATTTTGGGTACAATTTTTTTTATTAGGAAAGATGGGGTACCTGTAAGTATACAAGGGTACCCAAAAGTATCATTTGAAAATCGGTGTACGGTGAAGTATACTTCAAAGTACCCAGGGTACGGGAAAGTAGTACCCGCGGGACCTTGACCCACTCAGCGTTAGTATCCCAACAAGAGGACCATGGGCCCAAAGGCGCTCACTGAGACCCTAAGTTACTAAACTTTTATAAAAACAAGAGCATCGCTGCCTTATGGATGCCAACGCTCGGCTGCGGATGCAGTTTTGAATGAATGAAAGCTTGTTAGAATTTTTTTAGAGGTAACAGTGACCTTGACCTTTGACCGAGTGACCAAAAAATTGGTATGGCGTGTAGAACTCATCAATGTGCATCTACATATTAAGTTTGTAGAAGGACTTTGATTTTAAATCCAATGTTAAGGTTTCAGCATGGCGGACGCCTGACGGCGGAAAGACACGACACGACGAGCTGGCTATGACAATACCTCGGTTTTTCTCCAAAAAACAGCAAAGCTTAAAAATGGAAGTACTTCATGAAATATAAATGCTCACCGTCATTTTGTATGCCCAATGTTAGTTTTGATGTTAAATATTCGTACCGATGTTCATGAAGATAAGACAATCAAAATGACTATGGTATAAACATGCTTTTTTATATTTAATATATTGACCTTTTTTTTAGCTCAGATGACCCAGTTTCAAACTTGGCTGAGATTTAATTGATACAAATATTCTGACCAAATTTCATGAAGATTCGCGAATAAATGTGTTAATAAGTGCCTTAACAAGGTTTCACTATATCCGTGTACGAAAAATGCCCCCACCTGGCAGCCATGTTTTTCAAGGAACTGAAACGGTTTTTGAAATTCAGCCAAGATATGGTAAGAACAAATGACCTGACCAAGTTTCTTGAAGGATGGACAGTAAATGTGATTTCTAAAGAGGTAAAAAGATTTTACTATAGCTACATAAGGAAAACTGCCTCGCCTCTGACGGCCATAGTTTTAAGCGGACGGAATCATTTTTGACCCAGATATCAGATTAAAAGTTATCAAAATTTCAATGAAATCCGATTAGGAATTAATATAACACTGACAGACATTAAAATTGTATTCTATTTATTCTACAATCGATAATAAAACGTTCAGGAGAGAATCACAATATAAGTGTTTAATAAAATCATAAATAAATGTGGGCATCAAATCATTTTTGTTTCAAAAAGCATTATAATTAAATGTAGCACACAATTGGAATTATTAAAATATTGATTGCCAATGATCTTGCAGCTCTTGATGGGGAATAACAATAACATTATTTTAAGGTCGTTTCTTTTAAGTAAAGTATGGGAGTTGTTGATTGCTTTCATTCGTTCGTTCCTCAAAAAGTTGTGACTCTGTTGCTCTGGTATCTTCGATACCATGGAGTAATTAAATGGTAATTAAATTTAATGCGTTTAATTCCCTTTTATTATTGTTTAATTTTAGTAACAATGCTATGAGGTTAAATTTTATTTACACGTACATGTATTATGAATAATGCTGGGCCAAGTGTGAGGTTGAGCGCTCCAAAACCGGTTTAAATCCCCAATGCTTTGCATTGACCGTTCCAAGGCGGTGACCCCAGCTTTATTCTTATTTGTGTTTATGTTGTTTTGTATTGTGCTGTATTGTCCGTTTTGTACTGTTTTGGCAATCGGTCACTTGCCTTAAATAAAGGACCTACTAATTGTTTATAATAATAATTCAATACTACTCTAGCAGCTGGAGTTTCACTTTTGTATAGTGTATGTCGTACTGGTGAATCAACAAGAATATGACATAGAGTGTTACATGGGAGAGAAACTTTCTTTTGTCATTGCCATCGCACTGTATAAATAGCAATTTGTGTGCTTTCTGGATATCAGCGCCGTTCCGATTCCGTACCTCACATCAGGCGTTTGATTCGTTTACTTTTAGTTATTATTAGAGTCAAGGACTTCTTCAACAATCGTATGACTTACACAATTTTCCGGACAGCTAAGCACAAGTAGGCCTGTGTTTATTCAAAAGCAGGCTTGATCAATTGTCCTTTTTATAGACGCATACGTAAATATATTCAATGTCTCAAATACCCTTTATTTGTCATTTGGAAATACTCAACGATTGCTCTTGACATGCCGTTGATGGTTCAAATAAGTTTTACATAGAACTTAAAATTGCAATATTCATAACTATGGATGACTTAGTTTTGCCATTAATGTTCGACATCGAAGAAACTTGTCTCCTACGCACGTTGCATTCGCTGTTAAGACCAGTTTGCATTTATTACCGGTGTCATCTTATTTTGTTACTTGCTTTCCAATGCTCTGACACCTTGAGTGCAAGAAGTCAAAATTAAAAATCTTTTAGCTTGCCGATATAAAGGAAGCGGCATATCTCATCATCGAAGAGGCATGAATCAAAGTTAAATATAACACACAACGTTTGATTCTTATTTCGTATAACATTTTTCTATAAGTTTTGATAATTTTTCAAATGTTTTAAGGTTTAACCTTTAGTTATCATCCTTTCCCCATCGCTTCGATTGTGTATATATCATTGCTTTTTTCATGTTAACAGTTTTGTTTACGAGAATACTTTTATAGACGTATCTCGGATGTCGCTATACTTCTAAAGAATCCAATTATTTCGCGGCACAAACAACGTTGGCGTATTTTATCCGCGAAAGGTATTTTCATGCAAATAATAACGGTTGATACGGTATGATTTTAAAGGATTATAAAAGATCAGCATCATTTGAACAAGAAAATTTCTTTTTTAAAGCGAGCTAAATTAAGTCAGTTAAGTGTTATCATAGCATACGATCCTTGGTAAAATGCCGACACTGTATTTCAAACATGTGATTGTTATTGTCTAACTGGACATGATATTACCAGATTATTGAACACTGTATAATCAATTGAAATGTGACGAACCAATCATTTAAGCTTTTAACGTACGAGTACTTCCTGTTTCTGGATAATCTACTTCTATATCGAAGCTATTGTCAAAGCTATTGACACACCGGCATTATTTCGGTCACGGTCGCCATTGAGAAATAGGTCGATATTATTTGGTCATTCGACATAACTGATAAAATTTGATCATTACTCGTTTGACTTTCACAAATATTACCCAATATAGTATATAGGGCAGCATAATATGCAAACGTTGCATGACCTTCAATATTCCTCCTTGGTTTCCGGCGTAGCCAGTGAAGTGGATCACTATGTTCGGTCAATTCGTGTGCTGTTAATCAATTATATTTATGAGATTACTTCAAATAATGCCAAATCAACACATTGGATACAAAAGACATCTAAGCGATATACGTCTCTTTATTTAACATATAAATTGATGTTACTGTTTTATTAACAATCAAGGCTTTAAAGTTTAAACGCGATATCGAATTAACTAAATCAATTATTAATCACACACCTATTAAAAGGAACAAACTACGAGAGACAGAATGCCATCGTGACACCAATATATTATTTTATTAACAGAAAAAGCCTGCGTTCACTATTCACTAGGTGCATAAATAGTTTGTTTAAATAAATAAGGATGGACTTATTTGTTATCGACACTTAAGACATACACGATTTATATAGGTTGAACTTAAAAAAAGAGAAATGTTAACATGCTTATGCATTTTTCATTTAATAATTGAATAGCATTTTTCTGCATTACATCGGTGTAGGATCTGTCGGGAAAATTACGCCTAATTTACATAAACGCCGACGGCGTTTATGCATAAATTAAGTGTATTTTTCACGACAGTTCATACACCGATGAAATACAGAAAAATGCTATTCAATTCTTACAATTACAGCACAAATGATCTCAAAGCTGAAATTCTATCGTGGTAAGGGTCATACAAGTCATTTTTAATCTAGCGTATGAATATATTTTCAGTTTCGGTTTCATCTCCGTCAAATGGGTATATCGTTGAAGTTCGCGCAAAAAATATAACGTCATTTCGCTATTCACCAATAAAAAACAACGCCATTAAGTTTCGCGCAAAACATAACGTCATTTGGGCAACTTGTTTATGACTAGAAAGTAGCGCCATGAATATTCATGTTTAAATTTGCATACGAAGTGGGTTGATCGGAAAATGAAAAACCGGTCACGTGAACAAATTATCCGATCAGAATGCAGCATTCATATGAAAGTGACAGAAGTTGTAATAATTTAATGGTGTTATATAATGCATACACTTGATAAATTTGAACATTGAACTCAAATACCGTAATCCCATGATGATGATAAAAATAATAAAGAACATCATATCGGTATTCAAATCCATCGCCTTAACCTCTCGGCATTCTCATAGCCAAGCAAATAGTGATATAATGACTGTCCCCTTTGTGACAGTGTGCTCAATGGCATAAAGCATTCTTTCATGTTTGAATATGGTATTTATTGTTATTCGTCATTTTGCGAACTAGTCTTATAAATTAAAATTTGGCCGTGAGTTCAATTCGTGTGGTCAATATATGCGCAGATTTATAACATTTCTGGAATCTAAATAAATCAAATTAAATCACTCAAAAACATGATTTATCCCTTAACATAGTAAACACAAATGTCCCTTTTTTCGTTTAAGTAATTTAAGCATAACAGGTGTGTAAAATTGCAGAAAAAAATAGTCAATTACGTGTTGTTGTTTTTATCAGCCATTTCGAGTCTCGAGTTTGTAGAGTATACCCAAGGTAACGTCATGCTCCCACGTAAGGCAAAGTATATCAGAGAAAAGTGAGACACCAGTCCGAGACGCTAACCTTGGACAGCTCCATTCAGGAGACACAAGCACAAGGCTTCCGATAGCGCTAATAATAAAGCAAAGCTCATATAACCTGTATGTCTTTGCAACAAAAACACATATGAACAAATATATGTCAAGGACTTTAATTCTAAGTTAAATTGCTGGTTTTGAACAAAATACGAATGTAAAGAAAATACTTCAATCTTATTAATGTAAAACTAGTCATAAGTCCGTAAAACACATGCCTCCATATTCAATCTTTTCTCACACATGAAGAAAGTCTGGATGTTAATATGATGGCTAATGTACCTGTAACCTTTATTCACTCAAGCTGCAGCACTTTTAGTCAACCGTGTTCAAATGTGTTGCATTAAAGTGTGTTGCATTTTTAGTGAAACAAACTCGAATCTCAACGACGCACATTATTGTCTTGAGAACTCGAAAATCATGTCTAACAGCATGACCAACACCAGTGCAGACATCAACATAAACGGCGAGAAGATTGAAGAAGTGACCAGCTTCAAGAACGTGAGAGAACACATGTCCAAAGATGGTTTCAGTACCGTTTAGGTCGGATTAGGATTGCCATGACGACCGCAGCGATGGCCAGACTTAGATGGTTGTGGACAAGCAGTTTCATGGGCTTCCCCAACAAGTACAGGCTCTACAAGCCTCTCGTAGTCTCCTACTGTACTGCTGCAAGACCTGGACGCTTCACGCAGACACAAAAGGCAGGATACAGGCTTTTGAAAACAAATGTCTCCGAAGGCAGAAAAATATGTTCTGAACATGATTGTAACACTTGTTAGTTCACAAAAGCCCCTACTGGCGACCGTCATAAGACGAAAGCTGGCTTGGTTTGGACACGTCACCAGGCACGACTCTCTGTTCTCCAGGGCACGCTAGAAGAGGTCGCCATCGAGGCTGTCAGAAGAAAACCTTGATGGACAATGTTAAGAAGTGAGCACCCGTCCCCATGGATGAATAACGCTCAACAGCCCTAAACAGACCTTACTGGATTAGGATTTTTGGTATCGTTGTCTCTCATGCCCCCAAGAAGGCCAGTCCGGTCCAGGAAATAAGTATGATGATAACTGGGCAGTAACACGTTTTATCTTGATATGGAATGAGTGATGTATTGGACGTCATCATTGATGACGTTCATTCGAACGAATGATAAAGGGGGCTAAGTTCCGTTAAGCTGAGGCAAATCACTGCGATTTGGGTCTCTTGAAAACTGGCCAAACACGTTTGCTGAAATTTGACATGTATATGGACAAGAATGCGATCTACCTGTTGGCGTAGGCGTTATACCTGGGAAAAATCAAGTTTTCGAGTATTTTGTGTTGAAATATTTTTATGGGAAACGGCACGCGCGCATGACGTCATGAAAAGCGCTTAGGCTAGCTTCCATCTTGTTAATAAACAAAGAAACAAAGTTACGCGTTATTAATTCAATAAAAGTTAGGCGTTTAATCGATAAACAAAGACGTAATAATTGTGTTTGAATATCAATCGGAAGTACACAAGTGTGTTTTTTTAATAAACATCATATAAATCAATGTGTTATTCAACGTATTGTGAATTTGTGTGCTACGAGTTGAAGAAAGGTTTACGCGGCTAGGCTTTCCGAGATAAATGTAAGTACACACTGGTATTAGAATGGTATTCTATTTATCCGATAATATCTATTACATTATTAGGGTTTAATATTTTATTATTAAATCAATAAATAAACGTGAGCAGCAAATCAATTAATTTCGTTTGCAGTAGAAACCGAAAGACGGAAAGTAAACAAACCAACCATCAAAATGGCTGACGACATAGCAACGTAGGAATGAACGCTCACAAAATATTTACAAAATAAGATCATCATAAATGATGTAAAGTGAACGCTAGTTAGCTATTTTGTAGATAAGTATACGATCCAACGAAAAAACAATAAAATTTGACATAAAAAAACACCAGTGGATATGGAAATCATCGGCGTTTGAAATAGCAGACGGCGTCGACCAATGGCTGCCAATACAGGTTCGAAAAGAACGCTCGAAAGTATTAACAAAATAACATAGATGATGTAAAGTGAACGCTAATTCGCTGTTTTGTAGATAAGTATACGATCTATTGAAAAACCATAACATTTGACACAAAAACACCCGTGGATATGGAAATTTTCAGCGTAACGAAATAGCAGACACCACATGGCGTCTCATCTGGGTCTACGCTGTTTGCCAAGGCCGATAATATATGGAAATGCACAAACTCAGTAACTGGCAAGCATATATGCATTAGTAGGTTGTTTCGTGATTATTCAGAAACGACTACATAATTCTTTTGGTTCTGCCAGTGCAACTTAACAGAAATAAGTATAAAAAGTTTCTACACCTGACAACAATGTGCCAACTTAATACAAGGTAAGTTGTTTACATTATTTAAAATATTGCAAGCTTACAGTATACAACAATAAACAGCTGGTACAATGTAATGTCATCGTTTTAATAAGCCCGTGGTTAATTACCCTTTTTAATCTTATGGATCAATGCATCTCTAACACCTTCAATTGACTTGTTCGTGAAAAATATACACCCTCAGTGCATCTTATCCCATACACCATCACTCACTTACTAAGGCTCGATTGATCATACTCGGCTTGGGTACTACTTACCGGTACATGTACCCCGGGTACTCTTAATTTTACTTACATGTACCCCGGGTACGGTAAATAAACTTAAACATACCCGCAAATATTAGATTGTATCTGATTTGTATATCCGCCAAAAATCCGATGTCGTTAACAGTGGTCTCTGGAAGCACCGGCAGCCGGCGATTTCACCGGTTACATTCAATCTACATGCAGGCTACTTTTCCCCAAAATATCAATTGAAATGGTGCAAATGCACATGTTTTATTGCTTAATCGCCGGCTACTTTGAAAATATAACTGGCTTCTCAGATGTTTCTGGAGAACACTGCGTTAAACATGCTACCGATTAACGTAAAACAATATTGTTTACCTTAAACAAACTTCTCTTTTAAAAAATCAGCATCAACATGCTTTTTAGTATGAGTGTTGAGAGGACGCCGTAGGAATAAGCAAGTAATCAAGAATACGTCTCTGTTTCTGCTTTTATTTCCTTCATGTATAATGACGATAAGGATTGACGACTAACATTGACGACAATGATTACAAGCATTGACGACTAACGTTGACGACAAGCATTGGCAACTAGATGTAACATTGACCATTCTCTACAATAAATGAAATTAACAATAAAAAATGAGTAATAAGATTATAGTACAACAGATATGCTATTCAAAGTATAATATAATAGCATACACTCATTAGAATAAAAGGTTTCATAAATAACAATTTGAAACATTTTCAATAAATATCGAAATATCTTATACAATATTTATTACACAGCAATTTTCTTCTCTTTTAAAACTTCTCTTTTAAAAAATCAGCATCAACATGCTTTTTAGTATGAGTGTTGAGAGGACGACAAGCATTGGCAACTAGATGTAACATTGACCATTCTCTACAATAAATGAAATTAACAATAAAAAAATGAGTAATAAGATTATAGTACAACAGATATGCTATTCAAAGTATAATATAATAGCATACACTCATTAGAATAAAAGGTTTCATAAATAACAATTTGAAACATTTTCAATAAATATCGAAATATCTTATACAATATTTATTACACAGCATTAATTAATTGTTAAAACATAATATAAAGACAGAATATGGTGTTCCCCATTTAACGGACCTTGCAAACCAAATAATGTTTCTTTTAAAAAATCTATGACGGTAAAAAGTGAACGTGCGATGTTGCGGAAAATATTATACTTGACGACGTCATACAATGACGCGACTTTAAACAATTTAAGATTTAAAATTAAATCACATTATTGATTTTAACAATGAGTTTTGATAATATAAATGCCATTTAACAGAAAATTGACATAACAATTTGAAACATTTTCAATAAATATCGAAATATCTTATACAATATTTATTACACAGCATTAATTAATTGTTAAAACATAATATAAAGACAGAATATGGTGTTCCCCATTTAACGGACCTTGCAAACCAAATAATGTTTCTTTTAAAAAATCTATGACGGTAAAAAGTGAACGTGCGATGTCGCGGAAAATATTATACTTGACGACGTCATACAATGACGCGACTTTAAACAATTTAAGATTTAAAATTAAATCACATTATTGATTTTAACAATGAGTTTTGATAATATAAATGCCATTTAACAGAAAATTGACATAAATGTAAACATAATTAATTTTGACAAAATAGCCGACAACAACCGATTTAGTGTTAAAAAATTCCCGCGTACGTTTTAGTATATTTACCGTACCCAGGGTATGAGCCTTACTAACTGTATTATTATTATATCTCACCGACTACAAGGTACCTTTACCTTGTTGTGTTTATCAACCTGGAATTTATGTAAAATCCGGCTAATTAGTAACAGATGTGATACACTGAGATAAAGATATTGCCTTAGTCCTTAGGTATTTGAGGCTGTTTCCATACATAATTAAGAAGTAACTTTTGACAGCTTTTTAAAGATTTTTTAAAAAATAAATAACTCAGAAAAAAGTTTATCAATTACAGAATAATTATTGATTTAATATAAAATGGCTCCTTTGTAATGTTTAAATGCTACAATTTTTAATCGACCAGTAAAGACCAGTAATGACCAGTATTGACCGGTTTTAACCGGGTATTGACTGCCGGCCCGGTCAATACTCAATTGACCGGTCAATATGCCAACCCTGCATTGAAACCTAATATGCATTTATCTATTATTATTTGGGGACAAATAATTTTACTGTGTGAAGACCCTACATAAAAATGCTGATTTTTTTCTTACTTGGTACCTGGCGACACACATTTTCAAGTCTATTTCATTAAATTTGGCATAGATATTTATAAAAATGGCATCATATGAACCAGTAGTCATAGTATAAGCAACATTGAAGCCTAATATGCATTCATCTATTATTAATTGGGCACAAATAATTTTACTGTGTGAAGACCCTACATAAAAATGCTGATTTCTTTCTTACTTGGTACCTGGCGACACACATTTTCAAGTCTTTTTCATTAAATTTGGCATAGATATTTTAATAAATGGCATCGTATGAACCAGTAGTCATAGTATAAGCAACATTGAAGCCTAATATGCATTCATCTATTATTATTTGGGCACAAACAATTTTACCGTGTGAAGATCCTACATAAAAATGCTGATTTTTTTCTTATTTGTTACCTGGAGACACACATTTTCAAGTCTATTTCATTAAATTTGGCATAGATATTTATAAAAATGGCATCGTATGAACCAGTAGTCATAGTATAAGCAACATTGAAGCCTAATATGCATTCATCTATTATTATTTGGGCACAAATAATTTTACCGTGTGAAGACCCTACATAAAAATGCTGATTTTTTTCTTACTTGGTACCTGGCGACACACATTTTCAATTCTATTTCATTAAATTTGGCATATATGTTAATAAAAATGGCATTGTATGAACATATCGTCATAGTATAAGCAACATTGAAGCCTAATATGCATTCATCTATTATTATTTGGGAACAAATAATTTTACTGTGTGAAGACCCTACATAAAAATGCGGATTTTTTTCTTACTTGGTACCTGGCGAATCACATTTTCAAGTCTATTTCATTAAATTTGGCATAGATATTTATAAAAATGGTATCATATGAACCATTAGTCATAGTATAAGCAACATTGAAGCCTAATATGCATTCATCTATTCTTATTTGGGCACAAATAATTTTACTGTGTGAAGACCCTACATAAAAATGCTGATTTTTTTCTTATTTGGTACCTGGCGACACACATTTTCAAGTCTATTTCATTAAATTTGGCATAGATATTTATAAAAATGGCATCGTATGAACCAGTAGTCATAGTATAAGCAACATTGAAGCCTAATATGCATTCATCTATTATTATTTGTGCACAAATAATTTAACCGTGTGAAGACCCTAGATAAAAATGCTGATTTTTTTCTTACTTGGTACCTGGCGATACACATTTTCATGTCTATTTCATTAAATTTGGCATAGATATTTATAAAAATGGCATCGTATGAACCAGTCGTCATAGTATAAGCAACATTGAGGCCTAATATGCATTCATCTATTATTATTTTGGGCACAAATAATTTTACCGTGTGAAGACCCTACATAAAAATGCTGATTTTTTTCTTACTTGGTATCTTGCGACACACATTTTCAAGTCTTTTTCATTAAATTTGGCATATACATGTATATTAATAAAAATGGCATTGTATGAACATGTCGTCATAGTATAAGCAGAGAAGCATAATAGGCATTCATCTATTATAATTTGGGCTCATACAATTTTACCGTGTTAGCACCATATATCAAGTTGCAGATTTTTTAAATATTCGCCACATACCCAAAGGCATTTTCATTAATATCTCAGAAAAATAGACCTATACATTAATACACATGGCATCTAAAGAACATTTTATCATAGTTAAACATGGTTCCCAGCCAACCTGGAAATCAGGGAAAACCTGGAAAAAATCTTTCACTTTCACTAACGCCCAGTACAAATATATGGACAGAATGATTTTTTCACTTACCGGTATGTGGGTGTATGTTGGCTCCACTTCACAAGATACAGTCATTGTAGTTTAATTGAAAAACGCATCTTACAATGTGAGATGAGTTCTGGGTTCAAGCCCCAGCAGTGCCCTATCATGTGTGATATACAGAGCCATTATGATTAAATATACACAGTTATCTTTTTAAACAATACAATTAAATATAAGGAATAATGTTAAAGGGGCATTGCTGCTTAGCCATTTTTGGGATTGTATTGTGATTTTTGGCCAAATTTGACACTGAATAACAGGGTTTATATACATCCCAAGCATAAATGCTTCTAAATTTGTAAAAAAAAACAAGTCGAAGTGTGCAGAATATTAAAAATTTGCAATTTTCTGATGTCTAAAGGTCATTAAATGCCACTTAAAGTTTACATTTTTTGTACAAAATGACCCATTTTGTGCTGTCCATTATTGGTTAATGTTTTACGCCGTCAGGTCCAAAAACGCTAATTCTGTAGCTTGTTTGGACTATAATCTATAATGTGGCCAAGTTTCAGCAGATTCGACCCAGTGGTTCTGATTTTATACGCCGTGCCTAGCTTTTATTAGTCCACTACCGGTTTCACCGGAGGGGACTTATGGTTTGCGCTCTGTGGGTCCGTCAGTCAGTCACACTTTTCTGAATCCTGCGATAACTTTAAAAGTTCTTAATATTTTTTCATGAAACTTGAAACATGGATAGATGGCAATAAGGACATTATGCACGTGATTTCATTTTGTTCCTACGTCAAAAATTCTGGTTTCTATGGCAATAAATAAAAACATAAAATAAATTCTGACAATGGTGGAGCCGGTAGGGGACAAATTTGCTTGACAATAGTCTTGTTGAGTATTACTCACTGACTTATGCATATACGCTCGGCTGTTTTCGGAGAATACCTGAGGTATTGTCATAGCCAGCTCATCGCGTCGTGTCGTGTCTTTTCGCCGTCCGGCGTCCGCCATGCTAAAACCTTAACATTGACCCATTGTACCCACAATTTTCGTACCCACATTTTTTTTCGTAACCAAAATTTTCGTACCCACATTTGTTTAGTACCCAAAATTTGTGTTCCCACATTTTCTTACCCAAAATTGTTGAATCCAAATTTGTTTAGTTCCCACTCATTCCATCCCGCGAAACCCCTTAAGGTGTCGCAACTCTAGTAATATGTGGATAGTCATTTCGTTTCTGTATGACTTTTTGATACGATAAACCTTTAAGAACAAACTTTGAGTACACTGTATGTACGATGTTAACCATTTAATTATTCCAAATATTCTCTCACAACACACACGCGCGTGAGAGCACGCACGAACGCAAGCGCGAACACACGCCAATACACGCGCGTACACGCGCGTACACACGCGCACAAACCCGCAGATACGTACACACACGCACCAACAAACACACGCACATGCTATCATATTTTAATCTTAAAATTCCGTTAACACTTCCCAATAGTATTATGCTATATAAAAACTTTCAATAACAAAATGTACCATACGAAGGTAAATTACTATATGAAGACCATGCAACAAGTAACCTTGGGGTTAACACATTAAAATACAAACATCATGCAAATATTTGGCATCAAAAAATGTTTCACGATGTCATCTTGTTTCATTTTATGGATGATCGAGAGTCAGAATCGGATTCATTTGGTTTTCCTTAATTTGCATAATTTACGCAGGCTACCCCAGAAATACGCGATTGCATACAGATCTTTCCAATTACATATCCAAAGCCAAACAGTAAACGCCGTTTGAACTAATACATTTATGAAATATAATCGTATTATTTAATTCGAACGGATGACCGTTGAAATAGTAACAACTTATAAATAAATACAAGTGACCTTCTTTTCAAACTCAATTAGATAACGAACAACTAAAAACTCCTGAGTACTACAACATGCTTCCGACGGGGCCCGAAGCCAAACTCGCGTTCGCTCGTAAATGTTCGGATATCGTCGCAAGAAATTAAAAAGGCAAATATTGCCAAACTATAAATACAAACGAGCATTTTGTATTACGTTAAATCAATGTAACAAGACCAAAACTAGCGCTGAAATGTTGGCTATTGCTATATAGGTTAACTTTATTTCAGGAATGTCTAATAGGTATATTGTTTCGTGTTTTGCATGTAATCATAGACTGTGTATCATGGAATTCAGCAACTATTTGTTTTATTTCTTTAAAATTTCCTCATCCTTAAGGCTCGATCAAAAGATCTATCAATAAACAGTTTATTAATAGATCTTTTGCATGATCAAACTGAATCACACTGCGCATGCCAGGCATGTTCAGGAGATCAGTGTAGAACATCGGAGCTTTGTTCGGTGCAGTCTGTCTGACCAAGCACTGGTTTTACCCAGGAAACAGATTCAAGAGCATTTCAGTAAGCCTTAGGCTTTTGATGCAAGCGAGCTCAAATATATAAGTTAAACTCAATTAAAGTAGGAGTAAAATGTGGTGGTTTTTGAAGGCAGGCGAATACCACATGAAGCAATGGACGTCTCACCGAGAGCAACGGGCGTCTCACTGGAAGCATCGGACGCCTTACAGGAAGCATCGGGGGTCTCCCTGGAAGCAACGGGTGACTCAACGGAAGCCGTAAGCATCGGGCGTCTTACCGTAAGCATCGGGAGTCTTATCGTAAGCATCGGGCGTCTCATCGTTTGCATCGGGCATCTCACCAAAAGCAACGGGCTTCTCACTGAAAGCATCGGGCGTCTCACCGGAAGCAATGGATGTCTTACCGGAAGCATCCGGCGTCTTACCAGAAGAATTGGACGTCTTACCGTAAGCAACGGGCGTCTTACCAGAAATTTCGGGCGTCTCACCGTAAGCAACCGACGTCTCACCGTAAGCATCGGGCGTCTAACCAGAAGAATCGGGCGTCTTACCGTAAGCAATGGGCGTCTCACCGTACGAATCGGGCGTCTCACCATAAGCATCTTGCGTCTCACCGGAAGCAATTGGCTTCTCACCGGAAGCAATGGGCTTTTCACTGAAAACATCGGGCGTCTCACCGGAAGCAATGGGCTTCTCACCGGAAGCAATGGTCTTCTCACCGTAAGCATCGGGCGTCTCAATGAAAGCAATGGGCGTCTTACTGTAAGCATCGGGCGCCTTACTGTAAGCATTGGGCTTCTCACCGTTAGCAACGGGCGTCTCACCAGAAGCAATGGGCGACTCACTTAAAGCATCGGGCGTGTCACTAAAAGCATTTAGTACTTCATCATAAGTATCTGGTGTCTTACCGGAAGCAACGGGCGTCTCACCGGAATCATCGGGCGTCTTACCAGAAAAATCGGGCGTCTTACCGTAAGCATCGGGCGTCTTACCGGAAGCAACGGGCGTCTTCCTGGAAGCAATGGGCGTCTAACCGTAAGCATCGGGCGTCTCATCTGAAGCATCGGGCGTCTCACTATTAGCATTTAGCACCTCATCATCAGTATATGGTGTCTTACCGGAAGCAACGGGTGTCTCATCAGAATCATCGAGCGTCCTACCAGAAAAAATCGGGCGTCTTACCGTAAGCATCGGGCGTCTTACCGGAAGCAACGGGCGTCTTACTGGAAGCAATGGGTGTCTCACCGTAAGCATCGGGCGTCTCATCGGAAGCATCGGGCGTCTCGCTCTAAGCAACAAGCGTCTTACCGGAAGCATCGGGCGTCGCACTGGAAGCAATGGACGTTTTACCGGAAGCAATGGGCGTCTCACCAGAAGCATCGGGCGTCTTACCAGAAGCATGGGGCGTCTCATCAAAAACAATGGGCGCATCACTGAAAGCATCGGGCGTCTTACCGGAAGCAGTGCGCGTCTCGCTGGAAGCATCGGGTGTCTCATCGGAAACAATGGGCGTCTACCGTAAGCATTGGGCGTCTCACTGAAAGCATATGGCGTCTAACTGGAAGCAACGGGCGTCTAACCAAAAAAGTCGGGCGTCTTACCGTAAGTAATGGGGGTCTCATCGGAAGCATCGAACGACTCACTTAAGGCATCGGGCGTCTCACCGGAAGCAATGGGCGTCTTACCGGAAGCAACGGGCGTCTCACTGAAAGAATATTGCGTCTCACTGAAAGCATCGGGCGTCTCACTGGAAGCAACGGGCGTCTTACCTAAGGGTGTCATGATACGCTCACCGTACGATACCATACGTAGCGCGGTACAGTGTGTACGATACAATACGTATTGCGATACGTATTGTCAGATGGAAACAACATACAAACGATTTTAAACCATTTTTCAATTTTATTTAAAGACCGCTACATATGTGTCATACAATATACAAAATACCATATAATGTCATGAAAGAACACGATTTGTTATTTAGTTAGTATTATTTACAAATCTAAAACTTTGAATAAACATGAACGCGAAACTATGAATATGTTTAAAAAATACGGACTGCTTTATGTTTCTTTTACTTCGATAGATTATTTTACTTAAAAATAAAACGTGTCTACCTACTATTCGAACTGGCTATCTTTGCTTGTGCCGTAAAAAACTCCAAGCACAATGCTTAGAACCAGTCAAATATTGCATTTTGTTTCGTGACGTAGGCGATAAGCACATTTTTGAGTGGTTAAAATCTAATTTTAATGGTTTCAAAGAATTTGCAAAATTCTCAGCGGAATCACAAAATAACAGCTCCTGCTTAGGAAATTCGTAGAGACTAAAGTCGTGATATAAAGCAAATGTTTATACAATATAAACGCCTAGCGCCGTACCATACCGTATCGAGGGAGGCTATTACGATATACCGTCCCACGGAGTACCGTTTCACCCTTAGACTCTTACCGGAAGTAATGGGCGTCTAACCGTAAGCATCGGCGTCTCACTGGAAGCATCGGGCGCCGCACTGGAAGCAATGGACGTTTTACCGGAAGCAATGGGCGTATCACCAGAGGCAGCGGGCGTCTTACCGGAAGCATGGGGCGTCTCACCGGAAGCTACGGGCGTCTTACCGGAAGCAATGGGCGTCTCACTGTAAGCATCGGGCGTCTCACTGAAAGCATCGGGCGTCTTACCAGAAGCATGGGGAGTCTTACAAGAAGCAACGGGCAACTTATCGGAAGCTGCGGGCGTCTGACCGTAAGCAATGGGCGTCACACCGGAAGCAATGGGCGACTCACTTACAGCATCTGGCGTCCCACCGAAGCAATGGGCGTCTCACCGGAAGCAACGGGTGTCTCATTGAAAGCATCTGGCGTCTCACTAACCAAAAGCATCGGCGTCTCACTGGAAGAATCGGACGTCTTACAGAAAGCATTGGTCGTCTTACCGTAAGCATTGGGCTTCTCACTGGAAGCATCGGACGTCTCGCCTGAACCATCGTGCGTCTTACCGGATGCATTGGGCGTCTCACTGAGAGCAATGGGCATCTTACCGGAAGCATTGGGCGTCTTACCGGAAGCCATGGGCGTCTTACCGGAAGCATCGGGCATCTCACTGGAAGCATCGGGCGTCTTACCGGAAGCAATGAGCGTCTTACCGGAAGCATCGGGCGTCTTACCGGAAGCAATGAGCAAAAGATTAACGCATGTGAAATTGTCTACTCAATTTAATCAACTCGTTTCACCAAAACATGATGAATGTATCTTTCTTTATAACCTTACGTGAATATTACTTATTTATATCTTAACATGAATGTAATAAAAAAGTGTTTTAGTTTAAATAATTACGAAATGCTGAACAAATGGTTAATCAATATTTGAAATACACGCAATCACACTCCGATTTGGATGCCCAACACAAGATAATGTTTAATTATAAGGAAGTTAATTGTTCTTGTGTTTTATTCTAAACGGGGCATTACAAAAGTGGGTTTTGTGATTTTCTTCAAATAAAACAAACATATTTGCATAGCTAAAATTCGGGAACTTAGTTCAGATTGCTAGGGTCATATTTGAACGAGGAAATGAAAAAAAGAGAGTAATTACTCACTTTAAAGTAATGTTGATCATCTAATAGTCTTATCAACAAAAATGGCATTTTCAAAAAAAATAAAAATGCATGAATATACATGCATGGTAACCAATAAAGAACATGGCCGGCTTATGAGCCTTATGCAATAAAATTTAATTATTTTTTACTCCAAGTTCAATATTAATATTATACGATTATATATATATATACACTCAACAGTACACAAATTCATACACAAGAGTACACAAACGATTTCAAATACCATGTGCATGCAGCTTTAAGTTCGATAGAAATGAAAATAACACAGTAGAAAATCAAACCTTATAAACCACAAAAAACTGCACTAAACTTCTATTCGAATAGGGTTCAAAATCAAAATACTAGGTAAGTGATACATAAAAAAGGCATACATCATAATAACGACGAACTGGATATACTGCGGCATTGCATGATTTTGAGATACCAATTTGCATCGAGTTAATCGATAAAGCCATATAAAAGTCACCATATAAAATAAAGTGTGTTGCACTCTGGATAGTCATTACGATGGCAAGTTCTTTTTGTATTAAGGACTATTTATAAAACTTAAGAACAAGAGAACGTTTTAATTTACAAACTAGAAAATACATATTGCCAAGTATTTCCGACAAAAATCGTTGTACATTCCTAAAGATATTTTTCTATCATGCAAAATATATGTTTTGCGTGTATGATAACAATCGGGCTGTAAACTCTTTAACCAAGGAATTTCAGTCCTGCTCTCCACCAACATCAATACATAATTTGCATCAGAAGCTATCATAATTTGACTTATCCGCCATTATTTGGAGTTCGATATGGGTTACAGATTTAAAGATTCATTAACACTGCCAAATCCTATAATGCTATATAAAAACTTCTAACATCAAAAAGTTGTACAGTTGCCAATTACTTCCTACAAATAAAACGATAATTCGAAAATGTGTTTGATTAAGTCATGAATGCTTTTTGCAAATAATATTTTAAAACTACATTTTACTTTTATATGTTCCGCACGAAATCGCTGTTTATTTGTCCCCTACCGGTTTCACCGGAGGGGACTTACGGTTTTGTCTCCGTCCGTCCGTCCGTCACACTTTTCTGGATCCTGCGATAACTTTAAAAGTTCTTAATATTTTTTTCATGAAACTTGGAACATGGATAGATGGCGATGTGGACATTATGCACGTCATTTCATTTTGTCCTACGTCTAAAATTGTGGTTGCTATGGCAACAAATAGGCTAGAAATAGTGCTGATAATGGTGTTTTTTTCTGGATCCTGCGATAACTTTAAAAGTTCTTAAATTTTTTTCATGAAACTTGCAACATGGATAGATGGCAATATGGACATTATGCACGTCCTTTTATTTTGTTCATATGTCATAAATTGTGGTTGCTATGGAAACAAACAAAAATATTCCGAAAATGGTGAAATTTCTGACAATGATGGAGACGGTAGGGGACATTTATTGCTTGGCAATAGTCTTGTTCATAATCATATAGATTTCACATTTTTGGCAATTTGGTTTTTTTATTTTGAAATTTTCTTAATTTGAAGTGCGATATATTTACTCAAGCATGTCGACCTTATGTCATTTGCGTGCAAAACGATAACTGTATGGGTAAACTACGTTATAGAAACTGTCAATAACAACATCATTAACATGGCATTGGTTTCGATTTGGACTCTATTGGTACCACATGTTTTACGCAGTCCGTCACGCCCAACGTATCGAGCGTCTGATGGTTTGACAAAAGGATTGGACTGTGTCTTCCATACAGGACAGATCGTCGGAATCAAAAAATCTGTTTGCGGAACCAGGTCTGTTGCGTACAATACAGGAAAATCTGAAACAAAAAAACAATTAAAAAATAGTCTGATCTTCCAAGAAAGCTATTTAATATTTTAAGAGAAGTATTTGTAACGGCTTTAACCTGTAATTTAACATACAACACCTTGAACAACAACAATTTAACTTGAATACCATACATTAATATTCGGATGCATCACCTATTTCAAAATAATTGCCTGTTTATGACTTTGACATATACCATTATTATGAACCTATTATTACAAACAAGTTACGAAAAGAAAAACACACTTATTTTAATCTCATAAAAACTAAATCTCAATTTATAAGATGGAACAATAATTGCTATAAAATCCATGTTCTCATTACGAATGGATCTACAGATGAGCAATTTTAAATATATTTTGTATGTTTGCAAGTAATACTCGTTTTTCAAAGTTCGTTCTTTTACTGCAAATTGTAAAAATGAATTATGTTTTCATGTAGACAAGATTACGTTTAACAAGAAATATCTTTAAAACAGATAAAGAGCGTTGATTTTGGTTAGACTTGGTCAAAGCTAACAAGTGCCATCAATGCAATTTGAGTTTGAGATTGTTTTTCTGCGCAGATCTTTGCTGCATGAAACCCACATCAATTACCGTATGTTGCGCCAGTTTTGGTGGCTTATTTCTCATCATTAGATACGTTTGACATATACCTATATATGAAACACATAACTACTCTAGGTAAATGAAATAAAATAATTAAGTTACGCGAATCATAATTTAAATCTGTATTCGCTCGTTCAGCAATTACTTAAAGCATCGTGAATAATCGCTATCATGCTTTGGTCAATTTGATGAAATAATTGTTACTAAATAAATAAAGACATGTATTAAATAAGAATAATTCCATCACATTGGCCAAAATATTGATTATTCACAAGACAGCGAGTAGCTAGCGAGTCAAAAAGATGTACACTAACACTCCGATCGCGCTTTCCGGTAGGCGCAGAGGTTGATACATGCGCTTCTCACCTGAGCGACACAGGTCAAATCTCCGTTCACGGAAGCATGTGCGTTTGGTTGGTGGACTAGATGCCGATCAGGTGGGTTTCGTCCAGGTACGCTGGGTTCCACAAGAGCAATCCAAAATTGAACAATCTTTCATTTACAACTCTACAGCTGGAAATTGCAGCTTAAGATCAAAATTCGTTCCAACTTTCGTGAGTGTAGTAAGCACATTAGGGACTCACTGCTTGGAGTCACTCCGGGTCCACATATAACGTAATTAGCGTCGAAACAGACACACACATACGCACACACGCGCACACACGCACACACACAACAGGTCTGTTTGAAGTACGCATTAATAAATATTCGAAATTCATATGGTTGATAAGTGTTTGGCCGGGCCGTTTTGTTTTGTCATTGACACATACTATATTTATGTTTTATTCACATACTATGAACAGTGTATAATTACGAGAAACAAGTCACCAACATTGGCGCAAGACCCCGTAATTGACGTGGGTGTGATACAGTCAAGAACTGCGAGGATAAAAAAAATATCTTGATCTTTGATAAACAATCTATTCGATGAGTATACTCTCGTTTCTTTTTAACTTACTCTCGCTGATTTTGTGCATGTAAAATCCCAGTTTTTTCCCTAATCTTTCCATCCGAATAATTAGCTTCTGTTGCCTGGTAAAAGACGCACCTTTTATTTCCGCAATTTTGATCTTTGTATGCGCACATGAACGTCGTATCATTACTCAAAAATATGTCATGGTCTTTGACATCAACAACAAAAAACACTTTATCGGTATATCGTTTCTTCAGAGTAGCATGTAGACTATCCGCTGATGAATAGTATTTGGAAATGTCTTTAAGAAACAAATCTGAAAATTGCTTCGAACATTCATCGAATATTAAATCTACAGCCGTATCATATAATGACAGTTGTTCTTCCCAATATGTTCTTTCGTTGTCGAGCGTTAAATTATGTGCGTACCTTTTATATGTAGTTTTAATAGCAATTGCAGTCAATACCTGGTTTCGAACGAAATCGACAAAATGTCGTATATCGGTCATATCGCAATTGGATTGGGATTTCACCATGTTTAGCAAACTCTCTGAGGTTATTGATGGTGAGATCACGTAAGAAATTAAAGAGCGTGCGTCACGTACATACTTTTATCCCATCATCAGACGTGCATTGTCGAAATAAACCACTGTGGAATAAATTTTCCTCTTTTTCGGCAGTGCTGAAATATAGCTGCCACGCGCTTTGGAGAATAGTCATATTACTCGGAATAAACTATAAAGTAATCGTTTTTAGTAAAATCGAATCAGATTCAACAAAACAAACAATTTGATACCAAGATGTAATATATTTTTAACACATAATGCAACTCAAAAAGCAAAAAAACATTATTTACAAATATTAAGTGCGCGTACTCGTGACGTCATTATAAACACGTCATACGACACAATGCATGTTCTTTCACGCTAAAGCTGCAGTTGTTTAGTGTGTTTTTGTCCATTATTTCTTAAAAATCGAGGACGTAGAGGTATGCTAAACAGAAAAACAGGTTAGTTACTGATCTTTTTGTAATGTATTAGGCTCGGCACGATTAAAATAATTATACAACGTTTGTTTAAAATAACTTTGGGATTTTCCGTGTAGTTCGATTATCCTATTTTATTTTTTAAGAAATAATTTACGACTAAGAAAATTGATGGCATAAATCGAATACTAGGTCGGTGCCGAATAAAGCAAAGTTTATTTTGCTCGGCACGAAAATCTGAACCAAGGCTCGTGGTTCAGATTTTCTAAGCCTCGCAAAATAAACTTTGCTTTATTCGGCACCGACCTAGTATTCTCTATTTCAATGTCATGTAAAAATTCATCCCAGTAAATGCTTGTTCAATCGCAATCGACGCAACCATGTCTTTAAGTTGCTGTACTCTGACTGCGGTATCTAATTCAAAGTCTTCAACTTTTTTCATCCGGATTTTCAAATCCAATTCATCGATACGCTGCATAACAGATACTCGTAAATTCTCAATGCTAGATTATAATCATCCAATTTTGTTAACAGTTCATTTCTTAAGTTCTCTATCTGTTTTCCTATTTGCTCTGTAGAGACTGCTTCATGGATTGCTATTCCAAGACCAGATATGTCGAATGATTGACCAATGACATCCAAAACCGTGCCTGTTTTAACTTTGCCGTGTGTCGACGTAGCTCTCGGCAACTATTTTTTTATGGTTCGTGTGAAGGGACTGTAATAATAACGCAGAACAATATATCAAAGATATATAAGGTGTTTATGTTCTGGCGGTCAAGTGGAAAATGCCCACATTAATCACCATTATTAATTATACAACAATAACAGTAATAGCATAGTAATCTAACCCTATAAAACATGGCAATATTGTAATACAATGAATACAATAAATACAGTTAATACAATACATATAATAAATATAATAAATACAATAAATACCTTCACGGCATTTGATTAGAACATAGATTACAACAATACAAAGGTTAAAGTTTATAAATTGATTTATCACTAACCTGTTATAATAACGCAGAACAATATATCAAAGATATATAAGGCGTTTATGTTCTGGCGGTCAAGTGGCAAATGCGCGGTTACTTGCGCTTTCCACTTGACCAACGCCGCGAACCAATCATGCGTGTAATAGGTTTAGTGATAAAACTGGTTAGGTTGTTAGCTGAACTGTAGTAACTGTTTGAAAAGAATTCAGGTTAATATTAAAATAGATAAATATTGATTGCGTAAGTTGAGATTTTGTTAAGACATAGGACTTCGTAAATTTACTCTATGACACGTGTGTTACGTTCCACATTGCAAACGATGTTATTAACAAAATAAATACAGAAAAAGTCATCTTGCATGGATGTACAGCTGCGTTTACTTCGGTATCCAATCTAGTCAGCAGCTCAAATGTTTTCTTAAATAACTGCATGTTAAAGAGTATGGTGCACCAATACTGACAGAAAGATAAATGAAACGGTAATTACCCATCAATTTATTATTTTCAATAACCTCCGGCACCGGATTAGTGCAAATTAAATTCACATGCCACACAAAAGACGCGACACAATACACGCGGCACACGGCATATCATTGCAACGCGACATTTGAAATATCCTGAAAATTTCTACAAAGCCATTCAACGCAACGCAACATATGATAATAACTAGACACCAACGATAATATATTGAACCAATATCTTTGATTTTTGTGTTAACAGAATATTATAAACACGTTTAGTAAGAACATAAGTATTATTCCAAGTATAAAGTTTCTTCTGTAATTGCAGTCTGGTCAGGAGCTGCGCTGTCCGCGATAAATCACGCAAGGTTTCGTGGTCTCATTAGGAATCTCCTGACCAGACTGTCATAGCTGCGCTGGTCGCATATGGCATAAAACCCATTTTCGCATGACGCGGGTCTTTAAAAATGTCTTTGTTTCTTATAAATGGAATGTGTAAGCGCAATACTTTCCGATAAAAAAATAAGTCAAACTGTATAATTTCAAGTGAAATAAATGAGATCAAAAGTGAAATGCGGGAACACATACTACAGACCTCAACGCAACTCGCTGAAATAAAAGATATTGTATGTGGTTTAAAACATCAACACATTTTGTGCTGTAGTGACATGAAAAATAATTTGAAAGATGTTTCTTCAAATTCAGAATCTGTAAAAACGCAAATGTGCAACCTGAACGAGGGACTTCTAAAACGATGGCAATCCTTCTCTGAATCAATTAAAAACCAGATGTCTAAAATTTTAACGCAACAAATAAAATCTGAAATATCGCTAAATAAATTCATGGAAACTCCTACAAGATCGTATGAACTAATTCCAAATAACAGCTCTTCCAATGTTCCGAAGACTAATTCTACGCAGAATAAAGATCAAAGTTCCAATAACAAAAATACAAATGACAGCTCCTCAGTGGTTTCTGAAATACAAAAAACACCAAATAAAGATCAAAGATCCAGCCAAACAGTAACCAGACAGACGCTAATCATAGGAGACTCCATCTTGAAAGGGGTAAACAAGTCTGGCTTGAAGACGGACGTGGATGTTCTTACTTGCCCAGGAAAGAAACTTCATGAAATCCAGTCAAATATGAGTAGAGAAATCGCTACGAAATACAATAACATCGTTGTTTATGCTGGGGGAAATGATGCTGCTTCTGGTTTTGCTCGATCGACGCTCTACAATGACGTGAAATCTCTAATCCTAGACATACGAAGAAAATCGGAATCGTGCGCAGTATATTTGTGTACCGTTTGTCCACGCATAGACACTGACGTACTTCCGCTCAATGAATTATTAAAGCGGACTGGAGAAGACATGAACGCACGCATCGTTGATTGTCATCAGGCGTTTGTATTTGGCAAAGGGAACACAGCCCGCCATTACTACCATCGAGACGGCATTCATCTCAATGAAAAAGGCACTAGTGCTCTTGTTAGAGCCATAAATCAACAACTACCAATAACAAGGCACGGGTCCGGAAAAGGAAGTGTGAACGAACATCCCCAAATTGCTTCGTTTACTAACAGATCGCGATGGCAACAGGGAAACAAATGCACGGTATGTGGACTGCGAAATCACAGCGCCGAAGACTGCTACCGAAATCGATGGGGCGCCGGCAGCTACTCGTACTACCATGGGCGCTACAGGAAATACCGAGGACAGAGACGAGTCATGGCTCAAACGATGTCTCCAATATAGGACAATTTTTACAGACAATCGCATGATATACAACAAACAAGCAGTATCCTATCTCCAAATTGGTTCCATACACTTAAGTACATATGTATAGAATGTAATAATAATGTCTGCAAATGTGATGCGAGCAATTCTCTTTTTAAAACATCATATTGTTTAAATTATTTGACACCTAGTAAAAACAATATTGATAAATCTAGTTCAAGTACAAATTGCAATACATGTATTTCAAATATTGACAGGCGTATTGCTATTGACAAATGTGACAATAATACTGCTCCTAATTTAGACTTTAATTTTTTTAATAGAGGGTTAAATGTTGTTTGTCTTAATATAGGTCACATAATGCCTAAATTAGATGAAATTAAATATGTACTTTCACATTCAAAAATACATATTTTAGGACTATGCGAAACATTTTTAATCAATGAAATACAAGATTCGGATATACAAATTCCAAATTTTAATTGTATTCGTCGTGACCGAGATAATCGTAAGGGTGGTGGCATAGTTGTTTACATAAAAGACAATATACCTTTCAAACATAGATTGGATTAAAATACGTGCATGTTTAGAATCGGTCTGGATTGAAATTATGTTCCCAAACGCTAAATCGTTTCTAATTAACTTCATTTATAGGCCACCGGATTCTACAATTGACTGGGTATCCGCCTATGATATCAGCTTTAAAAATGCTATTAACTGTATGAGTAAAGAACTTTATATTTTAGGTGATTTAAATATGAACTTTCAATCTGAAAAAGAAACATTCAAAAACTTTCGCTGGAATTCGTTTGTAATTTCAAATGGTCTTAAACAGTTAATTATGGAACCAACAAGAATTACAAAGAAATCGTATACAATTATTGATCATTTATATACAAATAGACCCGATCGTATTAGCAATGTTTTTGTTTCATCGTATAGTGTTAGTGATAATTTTCCTGTATGTTTTACAAGAAAAATGCATACAAAAATACCTAAGAACAAGCATATATCAAAAGAATATAGGCAATTCAAACATTTTAAGGAACACACTTTTCAAAGCGATTTATTAATGTCAAATTTAGAAATGATTGACATGGTCTCAGATCCCAATACATGTCTCAATTATTTACTTGATATCATAACATCAACATTAAACATCCATGCACATATTAAAACAAAAAGAATTAAGTCACACATTTTACCTGGATGGTTTTCAGACGAAATTAAACATGCAATTAAAATGCGAGACTGGTTGAGAAAAACATCACAAAATCGACGAGTACAAAAAACAAAGAAACCATGTAACGTTTCTTATAAGAAAATATAAATAACAATTTTATAATAACTCAGTAAAGGAAAACGTGTCAACAAAACATATATGGAAAACAATTAATTCCCTTGCACATCCAAATCCTTCCCTCACTCTGCCATTAACACTTGACGTAAATAATACAACCATTGACAGCATTCCTGAGATCTTAGACACATTCAACACACATTTTACTAACATCTCCGATTTGATCACCAAAACTAAATTTAAACCAGATAATTATACAAAATTCAAGATATATCTCAATGATAAACTAAAAACACATTTATTTGAAATTGCGCCAATAACAGTATTTAAGGTCCGTAAAATAATCGACTGTTTAAAAAACAATAAAGCACCTGGTCTTGACAATATCGGTTCTGATATACTTAAACATTGTGGTGATACCATTGTCGCCTCAATAACATCAATCATAAATAAGAGCATTCAAAGTGGATTTTTTCCGGACAGGCTTAAGAATGCATATATATTGCCTGTGCATAAAGATTCAGATAAAAATGACCTAAACAACTATAGACCCATTTCCATACTCCCTACTATTTCTAAGATATTTGAAAGACACATTTCAAATCAAATGAAGTCATTTCTTGGAAAACATTAATTGTTGCATACTTTCCAGTCTGGTTTTCGTCAAAATCATTCTTGTCAGTCATCATTGATTCGACTTATAGATTCTTGGCTACAAAACATAGATTCTGGAAAAATTGTAGGGACAGTATACCTTGACCTTAGAAAAGCCTTTGATTTAGTAGATCATGATATTTTACTTAAAAAACTTTATATGTGTCAATTTTCTGAGAGTGTGCTTACCTTGATGCAGTCGTACCTATCTAACAGACAACAATGCGTCAAAGTCGGAACACAAAAATCAGCTTTTCAAACTATAAAAGCCGGGATACTTCAAGGATCTATTCTCGGCCCTCTTCTTTTCCTTATATATATACACGACATGCCGTTTTTCCTTCAACAGGGAGCGTTAGATCTTTATGCAGATGACTCTACCTTACATGTAGCTGATGTTGACATTAAAAGCATTCAAAGTACTTTGCAAAATGGCTTAGATATAATATCAAATCGGTGCTCTTTTAACAATATGTTAAAAAATCCAAACAAAACTAAATGCATGATATTATACAGTGCTAATAAGTCTGCAAACACCTTATTACTTAAAATCAACAACATTGTTATTGATCAAGTTGAACATCATAATTTACTTGGTATAACTGTTGACAAACATCTCACTTGGAAACTGCATATAAATAACGTCTGTCGAAAGTTCAACTCAAAGCTAGCCTTATTAAAACGCATTAAACCATATCTAAATTATGAAACAATGAAGTTGTTTTATAATTCATACATCTTACCACATATGTACTATTGTTGTACAATATGGTGCTCAGCCACAAGATCAAATTTAAAGAAGGTAATTTCGATACAGAAACGTGCTGCAAAAGTAATAATGAATAAGCCGTTTTCCGCTCCTTCAATTCCGATTTTCAATAAACTGGACTGGTTGTCATTTGAAAATATGTGTAAATTTCTTGTTGGGACTATAGTGTACAAAGTTTTAGATGGCTCAATGCCTCCTTATTTTGATGACGTTATTTTTGTATCAAATAACAATACATACTTTCTTAGGTCCACCACCCACAACGATTTATCATATGTTGCATTTAAAACGAATTACGGAAAGCGTACTTTTTCCTTTTGTGCGAGAAATATATGGAACCTTACTCCAAATAATATAAGACAAGCACATACAATTATTTCCTTTAAACGGCACCTTAAAAATCATTTGCTACAAACGCAAAACTTTTTTTGATATTGTGGGTTGTATGGATTAAAATACCGCCTTTGGGTATTTTATTCTTCTTCTTTTTGCTTTGTGATTGTCTGTTGTTATGAAAGAATGAAATAACCATTATTATTATTATTATTATTATTATTATTATGATTATTATTATTATTAGTATGACTATTATTATTATTATTATTATTATTGTAATTATATTACTATTATTTTATATTATTAATATTATTTGTATTAGTATTATTATTTTCATTATATGATGCTTTTGTAATTATTTTAAGGCTGATTGCAGTATGCTAGACATTGTTGAGTTATATTTACATATACTGTGTTTTTGAAGACCACATTGTAAAAAAGATATGCTATTTCTTAATATGTTATCTTCGTGAACTAAAGTTATTATTATTATTATTATTATTATTATTATTATTATTATTATTATTATTATTATACCAAACTGGCAAGTTTTGGTAGCCTATTCAGCCTTTCAAGAACGATTTTCATATCGACTAAACAAGTACGCCGACATTTGTGGTAAGATAATGAAACTATTTCCGTCTTATCCTGACACAAAATCATTTCGGTAGTTTTATGTTTCCTCATCTTGAAAGCAATACTGTGTTATCAACGTTTATCGATAGTCCATTATGTCTTCTCCGGACGATTTAGTGACCGAGTACCGAGTCAAAATGCGAAGTATTATTTCAACATTTATCAAACACAAAAATGTCGAAAATGATCAAAACAAATATTTTTTTGTTTTTTGTTGAGTATAAGCGAATATGGATAACTTTTTCCGATTGTGACGATTTTTCTCAATTAACAGCGTTTTACATATAAATTTGAAACCATAATGGAATGGAATTTATATGCATGTACAAATTAAACATTTTTCTTTGATTTTTGTTTTACTCAATGAAAAAAAAGGTTCTATTGATCATATAGTACAATAGTATTGCTTTTTCCGTTTTTCTCCCGTTGATATGATAAGGAATCGGCTGTTATAAAGGTTGCTAAGTAAAAGCCTCAGCTGCGCACGTGTACGTGCGTTTTTCAGAGTTTATAAAGAAGTCAAGCTGGGACTTCGCGCAAATGCATCTATCGGCTGACCTGCCTCTGTGGCCTTTAAGTAGAGCTGTACCGCGTGATTATAACGTATTAGAATGGCATTTAAAAAAAGGTATGGTTACGGGGTCTCTATGTGCAAACTGTTGCATTTATTTTCGCTCAAAGTTGTCGCTTTTAAATTGAATTATACAGGGAAATTATTTAGTATATTATGACCTGTAATGTAAACGCGACGCGCACTCTTTCTCGGCGCACATGCGGGTTGAGTGTGATGTGGTGAACGGTAGTACCCAACATACCGATTTTCGAAACACGAAGATTAACTTTAGTTGTTTTGTTTGACAATATCGGTGCTAATGAATTATTAAAAACAGATTATTTTAAGTTTTCGAATTAATTCCTTATACTCGTAAAAGTAGCATTTTAACGGTAAATAAGGTTAATATTTTAACGTTTAACATTTCTGTATAAACGTTTAAGGGGCATATTTAAGGTTAATATGGTATATTTTAAAAAAGTATGTTCAAAATTGTTACTAAGCAAATGTGTCAAATTTAAAGAAACGCTCAATTTATTAAATGTTATACGAAGCGGTCGCGGGAAAGTCAGTAGTAGTAGTAGTAAAAATGTTATGAATAATCAAAGCGCTGAAGGCACTGAAGTTGTTCGCTATTATATAATTTAAGAAGCAACTCATTTTTCAAAATTAATGACAAGTTTGAAATAAACACAAGCCATTCCCATTTATGAAGAGTGTGTCTTAACGCACAGGTCGAGATGTGTGTGCATTTTTTTATAATCCTATTTATTTTATAGAGATAACTTAACCAAATAAGTACAATGCCCTTTTTGACGTTCTGAAAGCAAATAAAGTATGATGAAATCGGTAATGCGAACTGAATATAAAGAAAATATGCAATCACCATCATATTAACTGAATATTGTTGGAAAATTGAATACATATCTCACTTAGAATATAATTTCATGATGGAAATCTCTGTACAAAACATTTGATTTTTGACACCATATACAAATTCAAAATACAAATTCAAAATATACACGAAGATAATTGATGAAAATACATAAAATATAAATATGCGAGCAATACTTTTAAGGCACGAATTAGGTAGTCATAAAGACAGCCCTGTTGATCCGTACTTTCTTGTTTATTCATTACTTGTTACCCTAGCAGTTC
Source organism: Dreissena polymorpha (assembly GCF_020536995.1). NCBI lineage: Eukaryota > Metazoa > Mollusca > Bivalvia > Myida > Dreissenidae > Dreissena > Dreissena polymorpha. The sequence continues at coordinate 34,911,090 of NC_068361.1, forward strand.
ACACGGTGTCAACGACTCTGACATAAACATGGGTATAGAGCACTAATAAGCTTTTTCGGCGAAGTTGTTTTACCCAGATTTTCACCTTAAATGACTTTTACATAACGCCAGCAGACACGCATGAATATATTCGCATATTTCATAGGCTGATTCGAGATAAAACCTCTGAACTTTGGTTACATCACTGTGTCTGTGCCCAGCGAAAAGGATGTAACGCTGTTCAGTGAAAGGAATTCCGGACTACTCTCTGATGTTCAAACGACACGCATTGTGGCCCAGTTACAATTACGCTTAAAATCCATCTCGCAGAATTTTTGGGTCAGTATTCTTTCACTTAATCGTCCGGGGAATATATAATTGACTATCGATAAACACAATTTAGCTTTCAAGATGAGAAAACAAACACTACCGAAATAGTTTAGTGTAACGATAAGAGGAAAATCGTTTAATTATCCAACCACAAACGTTTGCCGTACTCTGTCAGCACGTCTGGAAATTGTACCAGAGCGCCTGGATAGGCTGCCCTTATTTACCAGTTTGCTATTTCGAATTCAATTTTGCATCGAAAAGCATTGTGCTAAAATGTGCAATTTACAATTCGAAATGAGATTTTTAATGACCCTCGTCATGCGAGCATGGGTCTTATTCCATATGCGCCCATATATATATATATATATATATATATATATATATATATATATATATATATATATATATATATATATATATATATATATATATATATATATATATATATATATATATATATATATATATATATATATATATCCCACTCAACCTATATATATATATATCCCGCGGTAAAGAACCAGTTCGATCGTAATATACAGTTGCGCCTAGTTTAAAACACCATGTATGTAACGAGATACTAGTATGACATTTACTTGTAGAATTTCCAACTAATGTATAGTGAATTGATAAAAGTGAATTATATTTAACACCATTTTTCACATTGAATTATATAAAGAATTCAAGCAGCGGAATTTAAATGGGCAACGATTATATAACAGCAAATAACAGGGCTCTAAAGAATCATGTTTATTGATGCATAGCTATTATGAAATAGAAGTGAACTATATGTAAAACAATTTCGTATATGTGGGCTTAAGAGGCGTAACATTCAATTTGCAACAGTGACCAGACCCTTGACCCCTGTGGACATATAACATGTTTGCCTATTCCGCACATTGCCGATCATAGTTTTTGACGTTAAATCTCAATGTATGCTCTCTGTAATACATTTTGTTTTCCAGAAGGACGGACTGTTGAACACTGGTGAACACAGGTAAACATAGACGGATGGAAGGACAGAAACACGGAAGGATAGACGGACGTAATGACTCTTGCAAAATATAGTGCCACATAATGGGACTATATTGGACAAATAGTTCATGTCAAGCGTGGGTAACTTTGCGCAATAATTAACATTAATTGTTGTAGATTAGTATTCAATTGCTTCGTAACGGAAATGATAAATTATTGAAAAAAAAGATAATTTTAATGATCTAAATAATTATGCCTTCATTGCATACAATGGGATTTCTTTGTTTCTAATGGTATTCACGGACAGAGATGATAAGATATAAAACAAATGCTATCGGCACAAAGCTGCTAATGCATTAAAATGCTGTGTATAGAGTAACGTGGCAATCTCTGATCTGTCTCTATTCATATTAACACATGTGTATTTGTTTAACTACCCAATAAACGTTTTTAAGAATACTCCGCTTTAGCTGTCGTTTGGATGGGTAGTTTTGAATGAAACTGTACGGAAATACCGATTTGAAAACCTATATGCGGTTATCGGATGCACTATTACAAACAAAATGTACAAGTAAAACTTAGTGTATGGGTTATGAAAGTTTTAAATTTTAAAATTCGATAACAGTTGTTTTGTTTGTTATCCATTCAAACTGTTTTCAAGAACTATATTATCAAACTTCCCGCAATGTTGACTTCGTCTTGCGGTTTAATGGACGACACTGCATTCACATCAAAATAAAAAAAAAAGAAACTTGAAATCATATAAGATTAGAAAGTGTTATATCGACCCTCATGTTTATTAATACAAGTAGACTCTCTGTAAACCGGACGGTCTCGGGACCGGCCTGATCGTCCGGTTTTCAGAGAGTTCCGGTTTACCAAGAGTATGCATATTGCCGAAATATACATGGTATGCATTGTGTACAGAATCACATAAAAATAAAACAAATCATATACATTTACATGTACCATGTGATAACGGTACGCAGGTACTGATGATGTTAATTGCGTTTTTAAAAAATGTGTTTTTAATAGATTAAAAGCAAAAAAATTCCTTACCGACTTGTTTTGATTAATCCCAAAGTGAGCGTGGTGCTTTATACATGTACGTACGTGGCATTTGTCATATAGGCGAGTGACGACACAAATAAGATTGTTGTAGATACACGATTTATTATTCAATACATACATGTACCACATTTCATAAAACATACACACAAGCAAAAAACAGCGTCATAATTATTTTTTCAGATATTCATAATCTCAAAATCTACTAATTTTTGAAGTTTACGATTTCACGAAAAAGTCCACGATCACTCTCTGCTTGAAAGAACATTTCTCCTTTACGATCTTATTTTCTGCAATGTTAAGGAGGGTGTCTGCCGTTGCCAGGAAGTCGCCATCCTTTTCATGTCGTACATAATTTGCATTAAAGATGGATGGGTATTTAACAGTCATATTTCTAACAGTTTATCTGACAAACAAACAAACAACCATCAGCGTTAAAAACATGGCTATAAGATCTTTTAAAATACCCGAGAAGAGCACAAGAAAGTGATCGTCGCAACGGCATGCATTAATTTTTTTAATTAAATTGTTTATCATAGGCGATAATAAATAATTAATAAAACGATCGAGTCAATCACTTTTTGGTGTTACCGCACGTCTATTATAGGCATTCACAGTTTGTTTTACATTACTTAATCGGACTCCCATAGCGCGGTAACGACTTAACACCTTTATGGTATGTTTAATCCGATTATCGATAATTGCGCGAGCAAAATGTGTGACACCGCACTCGCTGTGCTGACTAGGTATTGTTATTTTCACGCCTCGGGCATCTTGAGAATTTAGACCGTCCGGTATACTCAATGTATTTTACGTTGAAAATGACCAAATTTACGGAGATACCCGTCCGGTTTTCGGTTTTCAGAGAGTTCGGTTTATTCAACATTTTTTAACAAAGAAATAGAAGGAGAAAATACGGGACTGGCCCGACCGTCCGGAATCGGGAGAGTTCCGGTATTCAGAGAGTCCGGTATTGGCAGAGTCTACATTGCATCTGTATATGTATGGTTATACCAAAATGAATAACCAAAAACGGGGAAAAATTTAATAAAAATATATTACAGTTTCTGGTTGAATGTAAAAAGGTATAATCACTGCATAAAACAATCGTCAAAAACTGGGCGGTCACACTGGAAATATGTTTTTGAAATGATTGGATCTCTAGCTTTATCGTTTCTGATAAAATGAATACTTTTTAATTACACAAATGAAACTTCTGAAGCATCCGGGGCTGCGTTCTAGCGGTGCTCCCGACGTGTTAAATATATTACCAGAATCCCGATGTGCCGTGATGTAACGTAATGACATTCTGTAATAGCACTGTCATCGGTTAGATTGTCCTCCTCGAGGTCATCAATTCTAAATTTTAAAAAGACATCACTATGACACGGCGTTCACACAGCGCGCTAGAAAGGAAGGTGTTGGAATGCCGTATCAACGTTGTGTAAGCATTCCTTTACTGAGGATAGAGCACGCTTTATGAACATGATTAATAGGTGTTACGTATGGACTGTCTTTGAACTATTTTGGATAGGAAAATATAATAATGACCTCTATAACAGTCTGTGACCATGCAGCTAAGTCTGTGTCTAAACCTCATGGCTGGATTGTGATGTGGCAGCGCCGAATTCGGAAGACACTGTTGGGGAACCAGGCGCAATTGTCTTTCTTTCTTCCTTTCCATCATAATGATGACGCTCACCGTAAGAACGCATTGTAGGGACGACGTGATGACGTTGTATGAACGCGATGACGATCATAGAATACCACAGTAATATTTTGATATGATTCGAACATATTTTTGAGAGCCGTGTTGAGCACTGTGATGACTGACCTTTCACACAGACTTTGAACATGGACCAACCGTTATCTTTTAAGTACGAATACAACTTTCTTACAAGTACAATTCAGGAAAGTGAACGCGATAAACTTGTTAAGCAATTGGTATGAAGTTCTTTATAAAACAGTCCGTCATTAAAAAAAATGCAGTTAAACATAAGATCCATAACGTTATGATTTGTATCAATAGAATGCAAAAATGATTATAACATTTTTTTATTTATTGTCACCGAACGGCTTCACCTTAGAGGACTTAAACATACGTTCGTCATGTCTGTCCGTTCGTCTGTTTTTACGTCTTCCCGGCCGTCTGTTTGTCCGTCCGTCAGTCCGTACGTCCGCAACGTCCGTACGTCCGTACTTGATCCAGTGTTGTCTCAAAAAGTACTGAAGATAATTGGAAAGAAACATACGCTTACATGATAATTGATTCTGCTATGTATAATACTAATACATAAATAAATAGTCTCCCCTATTTGTTTATATGTTGCTAGTTTGTCCTAAAATGCATTCAATGAATAGATGTAATCAATCGGAACTAAAGAACGCAACAGAATGGATATTAGAGGGCAAACATCCGAACAGGGATCCTTTCAATTAAAAATCATGTTCACCTCTTTCGACTCAAGTGATTTGAAAAGCTTTCTACAAGCGGTTGTAATAATCGATCCAGTGTTCAAGTGTGCACTACAAGATACGTCATTAACAAGAATACGTGTCTCGCGGGTAAACCCTACAAGGGTATCAACAAACGTCAAGAAAATCTCTCTATAGGTCTCCTGATCTCTTAGGCGACTTTCGGTTTAAATTTCCGATCGCCTGCTGCCTTCAGTAATGCGGGAGTTTGACTCTTGCTACTTTAAATTGCCGCATAAGATATTGAAAGAAACAAAAGGAAAATATAAAAATAAAAATAAAAAAGCCCAGGCCATCGTAAATCATTATTTAAGGATTCCTGCTTCATTCAAGCCCAGCCTATCATGGTTCTTTATCTGAGACTTACTGCTTCATAGGTTAGTTTGTGAGGCCCTCTGCTACAGTCCAACTTAATTCATCATAGATAGTATCTGAGGCTACCTGACAAACCAAGATAAGCATAGATCAGTATTAATGACTGTCTGCTTTAGGTAAAACCGGGACATCATAGGTCACTATCTGTAACTGTCTGCTTCAGGCAAACACATGCCATCAAAGGTTAGTATTTGAGGCTGTGTCCTTCGAGCTAACCCATGCTATCACAGATCAGTATCTAAGGCTGTCTGCTGCTGGTAAACCCTGGCCAATATAGGTAAGTATTTTAGGCTGTCGGCTTCAGGCAAATGCATGTCATCATAGGTAAGTATACGAGACTGTCTGCTTCAGGCATGCTTAGGTCATCATAGATCAGTATTTTAGGCTTTCTGCGTCAGGCAAACCCAGGCCATCATAGGTCAGTATCTGTGGCTGTCTGCTTCACAAAAAACAGACTATCAGGGTTAATTATATGAGACCTACTGCTTCAGTCCAACCCAGGCCATCATGGGTAATTATATTAGGCTGTATGCTTAAGGCAAACCCAGGCCACTATAGGCCTGTTTCTCAGGTTGGCTGCTTCACTCAAAACCAGACAAAATCATGGTTCATTATCAAAGACTTACTGCTTCAGTCAAACCCAGGATGTCATAGGTCAGTATTGGAGGCTGTCTGCCTCAGTCAAACACAAATCATCATCGGTTAGTATTTGAGTCTGTCTGCTTAAGGCAAATCCAGGTCATCGTCAATCATTATTTAAGGCTGCCTGCTTAATCCAACCCCAGGCTATCACGGTTCATTATCTGAGACTAACTACTTCAGTCAAATCCAGGTCATCATAAATTAGGTTTTGTGTCTGCCTGATTCAGGCAAACCAAAGCAACCAATGATAAGAATTTGAGGCTATATGCTTCGAGCTAACCCATGCTATCATAGATAAGTATTTAAAGCGGTCTGCTTCAGGCAACCCCAGGCCATTAAAGCTTAGCAAATCATGGCCATCACAGGTAGTATCTGTGCATTCTGCTTCAGGCAAACCCATACCATCATAGGTTAGTAAATTAGACTTTCTGCTTAAGGCAAACTCAGGTCATCATAGGTTAGTATGTTAGGCTGTCTGCTTCAGGCAAACTCACAGGTCAGTAAATGGGACTGTATGCCTCAGGCAATCCCAGGCCATTTTTCGTCAGTATCTGAGGCGGTCTGCTTAATAAGGCAAACTCAGGCTGTCACATGTCACTATATAAGACTGTATTCTCCATGCAAACCCAGGCCATTATAGGTCAGTATCTGAGGCGGTCTGCTTCAAGCAACAAAAAGCTGTCATAGGTCAGTATATGAAACTGTATGCTTAAAGCAATCGCAGGTCATTATAGTCATTATCTGAGGTGGTCTGCTTCAGGAAAACCCAGTCTGTCAGAGGTCAGTATATGAGACTGTATGAGTCAGGCAATGCCCATGTCATCATTGGTCAGTGTATGAGGAATATAGTTACTTAAACACTTTTTTGATAATATAAAAGTTTCATTTCCTGACTGTCATAAAGTTTCATTTTCTGACTGTCATCCAGAGTCCGACAGGTAGAGCATTGTATTTGCCTGTAAAAACGTTTGGCCCATAGAGACTGGGATTTAATGAATGAAAAGTGACACATATCTCTGAAACTTATGTGTTGGGAATATTTGTTAGGAATGTAGAATTCCTCATTTAAGGTCACACTTTAAGCCATAAAACAAATTTGACAATACCTTAGCTTGTTTGTACTGTGACCTTGTGATTGATCATGCTATCTTTAAACTAGAAATGGCGCGGCAGAGGCCGACGCGTATCCCCACGCCGAATGTTTGACCTAGGTGTGCCCCAGGGTTGGTAATGGGGCCATGCATAGCTGAGATTGACCGTATTGTCATAAGAGAAGTTCATCATCAATTAGAAGTGAATTGGTGTAGAAATGAAGAAGTTATAGTAAAAGGCAATTTTGGGTGGGTGTGACATATGTGGGCAGGGCGCCCAAGGGTTGGTAATTGTGCCATGCATAGTTGAGATTGACCGTATTGTCATAAGAGAAGTTCAGTATCAATTTGAAGTGAATCGGTGTAGAAATGAAGAAATTATAGTAAAAGGCAATTTTAGGCGGGTGTGGTCTATGTGGGCGGGGCCCCAGGGTTGGTAATGGGGCCATGCATAGTTGAGATTGACCGTATTGTCATAAGAGAGGTTCAGTATCAATTTGAAGTGAATCGGTGTAGAAATGAAGAAATTATAGTAAAGGCAATTTTGGGTGGGTGTGGTCTATGTGGGCGGGGCCCCAGGGTTGGTTATGGGGCCATGCATAGTTGAGATTGACCCTAATGTCATAAGAGAAGTTCAGTATCAATTTGAAGTGAATCCGTGTAGAAATGAAAAAATTATAGTAAATGGAATTTTTTGGTGGGTGTGGCCTATGTGGGCGGGCGCCCCAGGGTTGGGATTGGGGCCATGCATAGTTGAGATTGACCCTAATGTCATAACAAAAGTTCAGTATCAATTTGAAGTGAATCCGTGTAGAAATGAAAAAATTATAGTAAATGGAAATTTTTGGTGGGTGTGGCCTATGTGGGCGGGGCGCCCCAGGGTTGGGAATGGGGCCATGCATGGTTGAGATTGACCGTATTGTCATAAGAGAGGTCCAGTATCAATTTGAAGTGAATTGGTGTAGAAATAAAGAAGTAAATGTAAAATTACCTAAAAAAATGAGTGATAATTTCTGACGCGGCCCCACCCCAACCGCTATAACTTTTGACCCAGGGGTCAGATCAAAATTCCAAATAGTGCAGGGTCGCACATATGCTCATAGCTACCATGTGTGTAAGTTTCAAGGTTCTAGTGCTTTTAGTGTAGGAGGAGATAGTGGCCAGGACGGACAGACAGACAGACAGACAGACAGACGGACGGACGGACGGACGGACGGCGGAGATAACCACAATATCCCCACCTTTTTTTCAAAAAGCGTGGGGATAATAACTTATCACTTATAGCAAATATTAGGACCGGCCTTTACTATGTAAATCATCACTGCAAGGTTCTTAATTTAAATCTAACAACAAAATACCACACAAATCAACACAGAACATAAAGCGATGGCAAATACTTATACGAGTTTATAAACTGGAGACCGCCTTCAACAATCTATGAAAAGCATACCATTCAAATTAAGAAGTTTAAACCAGATTGATGTGTTCAAAACCTCACACATAGCCAAATGCTATTGAATTACGGGGCACATTTACACAGTTAAGAACACAATACACATCAATCAGATAAGCAAACCAAAAAATTCCTACTAAGTTTTTATATTTCTTCCTTTTAAAATTAAGTGACTGCTGTGAAGATCTTTGGAAGCTGCTTGACATCGGCGGTTTTCTCTAGAGCGGGGCGTCTCTAAAGCCTGTCTTTTTTCAAATTTGGAAAGCTAAAGAATAAATAAAGGCGTGTAACAAAACCAATCTGATCAGATATTTTTAATGACACTTTGATAATAAATATTTGACATGAGTGCATTAGTAACTACACCACATACCGTATAATACACACACTTATTGTTAGAGGTAAATATTACTGCATCTTCTCTGAAGAATGAAATAATGCGTGTTAAAATGTTAGCATTCGCAATTTATATTCATATAAATTTTACAATGATATAAATATGAAAAAATGAGATGGCGAAAGCCAAAACGCAAAGGGCTGCATGATCAATAGCTTACACTCTCTAGCACATGGTTTTAAGTGCAGAAAAATACATCTATACAATCAAAGTTCATGGCTGGACGATCATATGATAACGGATGTAATCACAAAACATATTCAAACAGGAACGAAGCCAATGAAAATAAACAGTGCCTGGATATCTCTCACATATGAAACACCATATTCAATTAATCCACAAAATAACACACAACATGACAAATATTTATACATGAGACATGGTTCATATGTGGGAGATATCCAGGCCATACAGCAAGCTGTAAGTGACCTATTCCTAAATATCTATCATATATGAACCATCATAATCAATCCACACAATAACACACACAATGACAAATATTTATACATGAGACATGGTTCATATGTGGGAGATATTCAGGCCATACAGCAAGCTGTAAGCGACCTATTCCTGGATATCTCTCACATATGAACAATCATATCCAATCAATACACACAAAACACACACATGACAAAAATTTATACATGAGACAGGGTTCATATGTGGGAGATATCCAGGCCCTACAGCAAGCTGTAAGTGACCTTTGCCAGGATTTCTCTCACATATGAACCATCATATCCAATCAATCAACGTATTTGTACAAATTGATTGCGCACAGCCTGACCACCAAGGTTGTTGTCAGGTGCGCCCACTTCCAGATCATGGTCCTCCTCCAAATCAAGTTCTGGTGGTTCTGGAAGACCATTTTGCACGCACAGGTTGTGCAAGCGACAACAAGCCATGAATACGCTTGCAAATTTTTGTGGCTTTAATGGTAAAACACCACCGGTCTTGTGAAGGCATCTGTTATAAAATATTCAATTCATTTTTTATTTAAAGGTGAAAAAAACACGTGGGTCTTGCACTGCCTGATAATTGAGAACAATTACACCAGGACATTTTAAGAATCCTTCTTAGTATGGAAGAATCCTTACTAAATAAGACATATTTAATCACAATGTGTGATTTTGACCTTTGTGTGTGACTTTGACCACAAACCTAGCAACTTGGATCTTATATTTTACACTCGCTAGATAATGGAGAACAATTGTAGATAGTTATTACGGAAACCCTTGATGCATAGTATTAATATCAGTAAAGGAATGACTAAATACTGAATAATGTATCATATGTGTGACCTTTGACCTCAATGTGTGTTACCTTGACTGAAGCCCCTAGGTATTGAATTTCACATTCACATGGCACCCTCAGATGATTGAGAACAACTATGGCAAGTTTCATGGCTCTGGTTCATGTCTTAATGGAGTTGAAGCTCTGAGTTTTTTTTAACAAGAGCTGCCAGAAGACAGTGCGCTTGACTATTCGAGTGCTTGACAGTATAACGACAGTCATCATGGAGAAATTGCTCATATTCAATAAGGTACTGGCAATATAGTCAATTGTATATATAATATACTCTGTAAGATACGTTATACATTATATCATTTCAAATTAAAACTACACAATGGACAACTATCCAAAGATATATTATTCATTTGAGTGAAGGAATGATATATTATAATAACCATGATAAGTTTTTCCGTATGGCTTTGCCTTTTTTAGGAATAATTTATCATAAAAGTTATAATAAATATATACAAAATAAACAAGATCAAGGATGTCTTCCTGTTATGTATAGTATTCAAAAATAAAATAAATAGCTTTGTGTTATTTTACCATGATTACAAAAAATATTTTTTTTTGGGTTGGGAGTTGAGTGGGGTGGAGAGGAGGTATAATGTGGTGGTGTGGTAATTTATTTGATTAAAAAAACAATAAAAAACAAGGGCTGTTTGTAAAACATGCATGCCCCCAATATGGGCTGTCTGTTGTAGTGGCAGCCATTGTGTGAATACGTTTTTTGTCACTGTGACCTTGACCTTTGACCTAGTGACCTGAAAATCAATAGGGTTCATCTGCGAGTCATGATCAATGTACCTATGAAGTTTCATGATCCTAGGCGTAAGCGTTTTTGAGTTATTATCCGGAAACCATTTAACTATTTCGGGTCACTGTGACCTTGACCTTTGACCTAGTGACCTCAAAATCAATAGGGGGCATATGCGAGTCATGATCAATCTACCCATGAAGTTTCATGATCCTAGGCATATGTGTTCTTGAATTATCATCCGGAAACCATTTTACTATTTCGGGTCACCGTGACCTTGACCTTTGTCCAACTGACCACAAAATCAATAGGGGTCATCTGCGAGTCATGATCTATTTACCCATGAAGTTTCATGATCCTAGGCGTATGCGTTTTTGAGTTATCATCCGGAAACCATTAAACTATTTCGGATCACCGTGACCTTGACCTTTGACCTAGTGATCTCAAAATCAATATGGGTCATCTGCAAGTCATGATCAATCTAACTATGAAGTTTCATGATCCTAGACATATGCGTTCTTGAGTTATCATCCGGAAACCATTTTACTATTTCGGGTCACCATGACCTTGAACTTTGACCTAGTGACCTCAAAACAATAGGGGTCATCTGCGAGTCATGATCTATCTACCTATGAAGTTTCATGATCCTGGGCCTAAGCGTTATCATCCGGAAACCACCTGGTGGACGGACCGACAGACCGACCTACCGACCGACCGACATGTGCAAAGCAATATACCCCCTCTTCTTCCAAGGTGGGCATAAAAATTGGGGGGGGGAGAGATGTACTATGCTATGATACTTTAGTAGTAAAATGGACCATAACACAATACTTAACCATTTTGTTCAATTATTTAAGTATAAAAGGTGCAATAAATATGTCAAAATGCCAGTCAGAGATACATAACTTTGCATGCACCATCCCCTTATGAAAGTTAGTAAGTGTTGCAATTATGAAAGCAATAGCTTTGATACTTTAGGAATAAAGTGAACCTAAACACAAAACATAAACACATTTTTCAATTTTCTAAGTATAAAAAGGGGCCATAATTCTTACTAAATGCTTGATACAGTTGTCTACTCTTGTTTATAGATTGGGGTCATGTTGGTAAAGAAGTATGCAAAATATAAAAGCAGTATGTCAATGGACATAAAAAATATCAGAAGTGGTAAGCAAACTTAAAACATAGATCTTGTTTATAGGTTAGGGTCATGCTGCTAAAGAAGTATGCAAAATATGAAATCAACTTGTCAAGGGACATAGAAAATATTTGAGGTGGTACGCAAACTTTAACATTCCAATGCCCACGCAGACGCCGACGCCTGGTTCTATAGCTCCACTATATATATTTCATATATGATAGTTGAGCTAAAAAGCATCTTTCCAATACACATGGGCCATTTCCTTAGCACCTAGGATTATTGGTGTTGAATGTGAAGCACCCACAGATGATTGAGAACAACCATGACAAGTTTCATGGATCTTGCTCATAAAAGTCCTATGTAAATGGAGGTATAGCTCTATGCTAATATTAAAAAGAATTTTTTCAATATACAAAGCGCCATAACTTCCTTATTAACAGATGGTGTACAATCCCATTTGGTGTGCATCATCCTCTTATCCAATACTTATTAATACTCATACCAAATCAGTATATCATGGTTAACAGACTGTGACCTTAGAGTGCAACATTTACTACCAAAATTGGTTGGATTTACAAAGGTGTAAATAATAATTAAATACTTCCGTCTACCTGAATCTATACTTGAGTAGACCAAAGGTTCTCTCTATGCACAATCGACTTTGGCTATGCCGTCTATTATACAGGTGTTCCTGCTCATTATGGGGAGGCGGGGATGGGTGTCAGCAGATACCTCTTGATAGCATAACCACTGTCCCCAAGAAGTATCATCCCATCATGGTTATCAAGGTAATCCTGTGAATAATTTGGTAAACAAATCATCCCATGAATAGAGAAAGACATAAATACCGAGAAACATACAAGGAAACAGTCCAAACAGCTTCTTAGGGACAAAGTATGACTGAAATACAGAAAATGCATAAACAATGTCTGTCTGACTAAGGCAGCCTGGAGGGATGGAAATTAGTGGTTGCGCGTGAGCCCAGGGCCAGTACATGTTGGCCTGGGCAACTCAAATTCAAAAGTTGGTAGTCCGGCTCAGTGTTCAGTGCAAATAAACATTTAATGAAATTGGCGACTGTTAGTTAATCATTAGTTTAATAAAATTAAATTATCAAAGCTAATGAAATGATTTTACTCAGACTTATATAAAGACATAATACAGTCAGACATATAAACACAGAAAGTTGGTAAATTAAGCAATGCTGTTGTTGAGTTATCTTTTAATTATGTGTATTTTAAAGACAGTCTTATTGTAGACACATGACAATACATGTACACTGTACTGGGCTTGTTAGTCTTTAGCTGGGCAACAAAAACACTAAATATGGTTGCCCATGTGGGCATCAAACTGTAAACTGTTAGTTTCTATCCCTACCTGCCAGGGATAATCACTCAAAAGAGAAGTTTATTCAGACATATTAATTGGCTTTGAAAACAATTTAATCATAATACCATCATGTACAGTATGTTAATTACTACTCACTGGCATTTGTGAACAAATCTTTTTTAAGTGAAAATTTCTTCATAGTTTTTACCTTCAACCGGGAATTCTCAAATATTTCTGCATCATGGGTAGAATCCGGCAAACGAGCAACAACATCCAGGAATCTGTTAAATTGCGAAAACAATAATAACGAGAGCTACATGTACCATGATTTTATATATTCAATGAACAAATGGTTTTCAAATGTTCATGCTAGAAGGCAAAATATAATTGTAATCAAGCAAAATCAGATATTACTGACCCTAAATTAACTGACATTGGTAATTACACAGTCAAAATGATTGTGATTTGACATGTTTAACACACCGAAATGAAACGAAGTGACCTGTGTCCAGTGACATTATATGTACCAATAAATTTTAAAAGGGGTAACGTCACTCAGGGGCGGATCAAGGATTATTTGTGATTTTTTTTTTGGGGGGGTGCGGTGGCAGGATATTGAAGGCTCCTGCTAGGGGGTCCAGGGGGACAAAGCTACCCGGTAGGTCCACAATTTTAATTATTTTGAAACGCTTTCACTCCCACATGCAATTATTCCACTAATTTACAGTCAGGCGTCTTTGTTCCAATGCTCCTTTCTCTGCAAAACAGTGAGCCATTTAGTAATTTAACTAAAAGTTACATACACGTTGAAGTGAAAATAATATAATTAATGTCCATTTACAGCTCTTTTTAATTAATAATTGTTACATTAAGTCAGTAGGAATTAAGTAGCCTTTTATGCCATTTTAAGACGGTGACCCGAGCGGTTGAACGTTTGATACGTCTATTTAATTGAAAGTTTAGATAAAACGGTTTCTTTACACTAATCAAGAACTCGTATCATTCACACAGTACTTTTTGCGCTCCGCTATTGTGTTCTGCAAGAAAAAAGAGTTTACATACTTCTTTTCGCGTCTCAGCATGTTGTGTTGAAAATTGCCAAGTATTACATGCATACAATCGTTTTCCGAAAATCACAATGTCAACTTGTTTGTTTAACGACCTATTTATTGCATGTTTGAGATAAATCGCATTTCGTGTGCTTTCTGGATATCAGCGGAGTTCCGATTCCGTACCTCACATAAGTTGTTTGATTCGTGTTGTTTTAGTTGACCTTGTTAGAGCCAAGGACTTCTTCAATAATCGTTTGGCTTACACAATTTTCGGACAGCTAAGCACAAGTAGGCATTTGTTTATGCCAAAGCAGGCTCGATATATTGTCCTTTTTATAGACGCATACGTAAATATATCAAATGTCTTAAATGCCCTTCATTTGTCGTTTGGGAATACTCAATGGTTGATATTGACATGCCCTTGGTATTTGTAATATCTACATAGAACTTAAAATTGCAAAATTCATAACTGCGGATGACTATTTTTGCCATTAGCACCACGATGCATGCTTTGTTATGATCAGTTTGCATTGATTACATGTCATTTTATTTTGCTAATTGCTTGCCAATCCTCTGATACTTTGCGTGCAGATAATCATAATGGCAATTCATTAAGCTCGCCTATGAAAAAGAAGCGTTAGATCTCTACATCTTAGACGCATGCATAAACGTTAAAAATGACATCCGAAGTTTGGTAATTATTTCGAGAATCATTTGTCGGTAAGTTTTGATAATATTTCAAATTTTGTCAGGTTTGACATTTATTTATCAGTGTTTCCCCATCGCCCCGATTGTGTATATGTCATGCGTTTTGTCATTTTACGAGTCAAGTTAAGCAGACTTCTTAAATAGACGTATATCGAATGATGCTATACTGTTGCAACAACCAATAATACCGCGGAACAAAAAACGAATTGTAGTTTCATTCAAATAATAGCAGTCGCTATGATATGATTTTAAAGGTCAGCCTTATTTGATTAAGAATATTTTTTTCTAAAAGCCAGCTAAATTAAGTTACTACAGTAAATGAATGTTTATCTGGACTTCCCTGTATGATAAGTTTGAATGCATGCAAAAAGCTTTGTTTTTGCCCTACTCTATGTTTATAACTGCTTTTACTGCAAGTCGAATTATTTAGTCAATGATTGTAAACAAACTACTACGTTTAGTTCTTCCTGCAATAACTCTCTTTACATCGCTCTTTTATTACCACAATGCTGTATTGCTTTGTAATTTTAAAGTTTAGCGTCGACTATTTAACTACTTTTGCACTACTCAAACGCATGTCAAATATGTATATCGGTTCGCTTTTTCCATGTAATCGTAAAACCTATCTAGGTATAACCATATAATGTTATCCTCAGCAAAATGCCGACATTTTATGTCAAAAGTGCGATTGCTTTTGTCTACCTGGGGTTGATCTTACCAGATGATTTACACTGTAGAATCAATTGAAATTAGGCTAACCAATAATTTGAGCTATAATCGCACGCGTTCTTCCTGGTTCTGGATACGCTACTTTGATGTCGAGGCTCCAATTGTTAAAACAATCTTGATTTATAAAGATGATTACCTGCATACATTTAACATTAAGCACTTGTTTAAGCACTTCATCAGTCTAAAATTAACAACGTTACCGAATCAAGCATATACGCAGCTTGCGGAATATTCGATTGCACGCGTACGGATATAAACAATATAGCAATTTTGTGTGTTGATTGGCATATAGCCATGCCGCTAAAGCTATGAGCTAGAAATCGGTCGCATTGGACGCAATATTTCGGTCATGATCACCATTAGAAGAAGATCGCGATAATCGGGTAATTCGAACTCAGTGGTAAATTTGGATCATAACGCGTGTGACCTTCATAAATATGACCCACTATAGTAAATCGGGAAGTGGAATATTCCAACGCTGCATGTCCTTCAATGTTTGTCCTTGGTTCAAGGCGCACCCCGGAAGGTGGATCTCTATGTTCGGAGCATTTGTTTGTTTTGTTGTATGATCGTGACTTGAATAAATAAATTTAACGTAATCTAACAAACGACTTCTTTGCATGAAGTCCTTGGACACGTATGTAGTATATCATTCGTTTAAAGATCAATACAATATATAGAAACATAACTGTATTGCTCCACTGTGTACCGTCATACCAATTTGAAGTTAGGTTCCACTGCACAAATACGCTGTTGAATGTTATTGTAAAGACCTATAGGACACAATCCTTGTCTGTAATCAGCAATAAGTATTCAGCAAAACTACACACAAGAAGAAAATTATATTGAACAGATATGACAACGATTGTTGGGGTCGTCTAAACAAACCATATTAAGTCAATGTCATTAAAATATTTTTTCATTGCCACCAAACTTTATATAAGTGACATTTAAAATCATTTCCTGTCTTTTAAAATGTATTTTTCAATGGAAATAAGATGTTTTTGGGAACACTTGGCATGACCTTCGTTATCAATGACATGCCAAAAATAAAGAGTTTCATCTCACATGATGTTAATGTGTGTTTATGTGAGCATTGGTTACCCGTATGTAAGATTTTTGGATACGTATCTTGCAAATCACAGTGTTATTTGTAGTGCACACCTTTAGCACGAAGCACAGTGTCTCAATATACCTTTGCTGTTATTTGTTTTAAAAACTTTACAGCAAGCTTCGGAGTTTGAAACAAGCTTTCAGCAGCCCAGGCGCTGAGAAGAATTTTAACATTATGTTAACATTTTAACATTACGTTATCTCTCTTGGGTGAGAACTTGGTGACAATTGAGAAATACGTTGATAGAATAATAAAGTAAAGACAACATCAACGCTAGGTTAAATGGTAATACTGTACAAAAATCTCACCATGCAGTTTGTATGATTTTGAATGTAATTAAATCGATACATAGATTGTGACTTGAGGATCCATACATAGATTGTGAATTGAGGATCCATACATAGATTGTGACTTAAATACTTACACAAGTTTATGTTAAAGTCTTAAAGTTTTAGACAATTCTATGATTCTTTTAAAACAAAACTACAGATGTATCTTATATGTAATAAATACGGGAAATAATGCGACTATGTATATATTTGGTCTAAAATTGCAATTGATAAGTGGCCTCGCTATCAAAACCTCGATGGTCTATTTCACGTTTTGTGCACATATGAATGTACACATACAGCTACAACAATAACAACAAACGACCTATATGGTTTGTGTGTGGTATTTATCGATTAGCAAGCAAATGAAACAAACAACAATTACTAGTTCTATAACCTCAAGAGCACTTCAGTCTATTAGCTTATAGAAACATCTTTGCACCTACAAGCATTCAGAGAACAAGGAACAAACATGTCTAAAATTAGCTGTTAATGTACACCATGATTGCCTATTGACACCAGTAACACACTAGAAGCATAAACGCTTAAAGCGTTTTGCCACAACTGATTGCAGTTCTTCTTCTGTCGGTCTGCGCTTGCCATTTGTTAGTGGAGGTTGAGCAGGTGTTGCCATTACTGTCGGTTGGCTCACTTCACATATTTGAAACACAATATTCATAAGTTTGTCCACATAATCAAACGTTTGGTTCACCATTGTTGGTTTGACTGTGAAATCATCCCCACTTTTGTATTTTGGGAATACAACCACATGCTTCTCTGTCCCGTCCTTAGTTGTAGCCACTTCTCTCTTAACGTTTTCATTGAAATGAAGGGCTTCTATGATCTGTCTACAGGCTTGTCCATGGTACGAAAAACTCATCATCTTCGGGGCATAGTGATTTATGGTAGCATGAAAAGTTTCCAGTGTGGATGTCTGGTAGCCGGTCGACAGTTTGGCCACGTCTGTGCAAAGGCGCTTGTTGAGAACTCAACCTTCACAGCTGCTTTGCTTCCTGAAAAAAAAGGTTTAAAAGGTCACCAAAATGAAAGACACAAATCAAAGTTAGAATTTATTTCCTGTTTCCACTATTTTAACAAAGTCACAAATATACGGAAGGAAAATTAAAAATGCATCAGCATTAATGAGTGCTTTGTAAATATATCATGGGGCAAGATAACTTCCTGATACAATTAAAAATGAAATGTTAAAAATGTGAAATCATTTAAGAAATGACTTGAAATGTTTCTGGAATACGCCCCCTGGCAATAGCTATTAAAATCTTTGAAGACAGTCACAGAAAACACATTCAGGTGGTAAAATCACAGGACAATAACTGAAAAAACGTGAAGGCTTCAGTTATGTTGTTTGTGCTTTAAACATCTCCTCAATGAGATCTATTTACATAAAGTTTCGTATTATAAATAGTTATAGCGTTATGGTCTGGGCACAATTTGTGACGAGGGACAGCTGACGGACAAGCTTCATCTATATTCATGTACTTCAGAGAGCATTCAATTTCAAATAACCTCTTTGATAAACACCAACCTGGTTTCAACCAATCCCTATCAGCGAGCTCCTCATGTTGGCAGTCGGTGAAGGGACCATCATGGCCATGATTGATGTTCTGTATGTGGTTGGAGACAGACTTCCACTTGGACACGATCACCGCCCCATCATCATCTGCAGAGGAGGCTGCTGCCCAGTACAGATGGTTCGTGATGCTCTTTACCCACTTGAAGAGATGATCACAATCCTTCTGCTTTGACAGGGCAACCAGCTTGTTCTTGACAGCTTAAACACATTCAAACAATACCACATGCAGTTTCATGTGAAATAGCTCAAACAATATAAATAATTAGAATTCATTTACATTATGCAAAGAAACTGACAGTTGTATAACATAATATAGTCTCCATGCCAATTATAAATTCAGACAATAGTTATACTATTTTGATACAGGAGGTGACTGGTCAAATTTCCTCTACATTGTTGTGTTTAGGTAAAAGGTTCACAATATGCATTGCTACTAAAACAGTATTAGGGGGGAAACCCAATGTGTCAAGTGGGAAGCAATGCGAAAGTAACATTTGTAAAGGGCCAGATCTGCTACAGAAATGCAAAATGTGTCCAGTTTTACTTTTACTTGCAATATGTATTTTGAATACCCATTTGTTAGAAAGAAGCACATGTTTGTGTGATATTTGATTGCACAATAAATTCTATTTCTGGTCCATAATATCACTTTAATGAATATGCTGTTTATTAAATTATTTAAAAAAAAATGTCTTACGGCGAACTAAATGAAGCGTAGGTATCCTCCTCTCTATGTGATGACCATATTATCATCTTATTCTATTTAATAACAACTACACAAAACAACAACACTCATACCTCATTCAGCAAAGCCTCTTAAGTTAAAGATGAATAAAAATTAAAATAAAATATGAATAAAAATCTTTGATACCTTTAGCTACATTCAAGACGTCATATGAATGCTTGATCTCGGGATAGTTATCCTTCACCATTTCTGGATCTGCATGTGGCGATCTGTAACAATCTCTTTAATTTGGATCCCTTGCTCTCGTAAGGCAGCAATGCCTCTTTTCGAACCTTCTAGCTCCATGTGGTAGCTGGATGCCACTTTGTTGCTCTGAATGTCAATTTGTAACAAATTTATTTCCAATGAAAAATAAATATGCACTATCACAAACAGAACAATTTACATGATATATATCTAATAAACCACTAGTGTTTTTGTTTTCTGTGTCTTGCAAAGTATGACCTAATTCTGACATGTGACATTAGTCATTTATATATTTAGAATTTGCCTGGCATGTTGCACTGAAATATAAAATCACAGAAGCAAGAGATATAATTATAATTAAATTTAATAAATGAATATCTGGTATAATACATTGAACTAAGACCAATGTCTAACCTGCACTAAATGAAGGCCAATGACATGTCCAGTTGCCATGTCAATCAAGGAATACGTTCCATATTTAGCGCAGTGTCCAGGGCTTTCGCATCTTCCATCGCCAGCTAGTGTGACACTCCTGCCTTCTTCCTTGATGGCAGTCAGGGCAGCGGATGTATGTTCCAGCCAAACAGCCTCCACAGGAAGGATGGCTGATGCTGGAAGAATGTGCTCATCGAAATGCAAAGAACATACATGAAATAAAAAAGTATCAGCACTTTTGTAGGTATTGCTGCACTGAGAAGCAGATTCCCTGCTGGAATGTCTTGCACTTTTGGCTGTGACTCCCACCGCCGTGAGAAGCCACATTCACACATCTGCCTGATGGCAATGTATGAGCCACTTCGTTGGCTGATGTGTCCTGCTGCAGGCAACCGACATTGGAGGCATGTCTTAAACAGCTCAAGCAGGTTCTCTTCAAAAACTAAGTACTTGATCTGCTCTCGGACATCAGTTCTGAAATGAAACAGTATTTCGCTCAAAATCTATTGCAAAGAATTACCAGCAAAAACTCACCAATTAAACATGTTACAAAATACTCATGTAATTTTATGTATGAAACATTCAACAATATCAATTTAGAATTCAAATTTGTTCTCCTAAGGTGTAAGCAAATTAAAAAAAAAATTCAATTATTTTAACTATTGGAGACTGCTTTTTTAAATTTTACATTATATGGTGAATAACACTTAGTATGTGAATTACTTTGATACTTCTCCGTGATCTGCTTCTGTGCTGCACGTCTGGTTTTAGTGGATGTCAGGGTCAGCAGTAACATCATCCTCATAACCGGCTGAAAAACAGACTGGAAGGAAGTATCCATTGGAATGCTGTAGGTGGTGGGCGTCGCCTTCCTTGGTGTTGACGTACGTATAATGACTTGTTCCAAAAACAGTAACTGACACTGGACACCGACTGACATGCAAAGGTTTGTGGTCTGGCACTGGACCCCAACCGAAGCCATCTTGACTGCATGCTTGCCAAGAGTTTGTGTATCTGAAACAAAGCAACAAAAACTGAAACGATATTTAAA
This sequence comes from Dreissena polymorpha, assembly GCF_020536995.1. Lineage (NCBI taxonomy): Eukaryota > Metazoa > Mollusca > Bivalvia > Myida > Dreissenidae > Dreissena > Dreissena polymorpha. The sequence continues at coordinate 34,932,335 of NC_068361.1, forward strand.
GGATAAGTTTCTGAGGTTTTAAAACAATAGTTATGATACTTCGGAAAAATTGGCCATTGCAACAATATTGTTTGGACACAGTTGCACAGACATCCCTATTTTTTTGTCAATTAGGTCATTGCTTTTTTAACCAAAACAAAAGATGACCGTTAGAAGCCTGATCTTATACAATTTTCTTGAAAGGAAGCGTTCTAACTAATATAAAAACAACAATATAATATCAATCCAAGTTAATATATACTCAAATGTATGCTTATCAACTTCATATTTCTATTTTCTGATATTTCTTTACCTTATCTGTATGAAAATAATTAGTACTACATGAAAAAGTGTTTCTTCATGCAGCTGCAATGCTTGTTTGGGAAACAAGTTTATATTCTTATTCACAATTAAAAAGAGATTATACGATTCTCATATATATATATATATATATATATATATATATATATATATATATATATATATATATATATATATATATATATATATATATATATATATATATATATATATATATATATATATATATATATATATATCAATCTGTAATATTTTAATCACAAGATGTTGAAAAAACACCAAATATAAAAGAAAAAGTACAGGGTGGTGTTGCATTTCATTTAATCTAGCTAGAAAAATTATGCGCTTCATGCGGAGAGGGAAAAAGCTTATTCGAATATATATTCCAACATAAACCATTACAATCGTGTTTTATAAAAATCAGACCTTATCGGATGAAGTAGGTGTGAATCATAATATTCGTTAATGGGGACATGTTACCATTTAGAGCAATAATGATCAGCTCAGTCCGTAAATCTAAATTTAGTATTACAATGTACATGCATGATATACATGATGCAATGACTGTCTGTACAGTCAAGTGTAATTTCCAAATTAAATATCTTGCTTCATTCAAATTTTAAGACACATTTTCTTCTGAAAGGTTCTGAATCTCCTACTTTATACTGAACTGAATGAATATCAAGTTTTAAGAAGTTAATTTTTGTTCACCAAACATGTGTCAAGATCATGCATACACACTTAAACAGCCAAATACATATAATTGTTTTCTTTCGATTCCCTTGATTTCCTCTTTAATAACCAATTCTGGCAGGACATTTACAATCAGATAGGTGTTTTTAAAATAAAACAAATACATACTAATTAAATTACAGCACGTACCTGCTGTTGTTGGACAGGCGAAACCTCATCAAAGCTTCCGCTGTTCTAGTTGAATAGCTGGTTCAGTGCACTCAATCTGAAACGGTAAATGGGCTTTGGATTAGAAAAAAACATGAATTTGAAAAGGACTAAGGGCTACAATAAGTAGTCTTTTTTGTCTAGGTAAATAACAGCTAGGGGCCACTCTGGATTGAAGTTAAATGTAGCCAACATTTTAGCCAACTTGATTTCTGTAACCAAAATTTTAAGAACTTTAATCAAATTTTACACAATCATTCCGGGCAACATAAATATGTTTAGTGTTTTACATATGTATTACTTATTTCATTTGTTGCAAACATTATTCAACAAGAGCTGTCAGAGGACTATTCGTGTGCTTGACAGTATTACGTAAGCCATCATGGGGAAATTGTTCAAATTCAATAATTTTTTAGACGATCTTTCAAAAATAAAAAAAGGAAAAAAAAATTGCGGGGGTAGGGGGTGGGTGGGGGGGGGGGGGGTGAAAGGGGGTATAATGTGGGGTGGGGTTATTTATTAGATGATGTTTAAACAAAAAATAATAATTTTTTTTTTGGGGGGGGGGGGGTAGGGGGGGTGGGGGTGAGAGGGGGGTATAATGTGGGGTGTGGTAATTTATTAGATGATGTTTAAAAAAATATTTTTTGGGGGGGTTGGGGGTGGAGGGGGATAGGGTGGGTGGGGGTTGAGAGGGTTGTATAATGTGGGGTGTGGTAATTTATTAGATGATGTTTAAAAAAAAATGGGTGGGGGTGAGGTTGGGGTGGGGGATTCTGGTAGGGGCGTGGGATATTGTTTGGGTGGAATCCATTGTGGTATTCAGGTAAGTGTTGTTTTGTCAAAGTAATAATAAAACGTGATCATAAATAAAGAAGTTATGGCAATTTAAGCAAAATGTTCAATTATCTAAGTGTAAAAGGGGCCATAATTATGTCAAAATGCTTGATACAGTGGTCTGCTCTTGTTTATAGGTTGGGGTCATGTTGCTTAACAAGTATGCAACATATAAAAGCAATATGTCAAAGGATATAGGAAATATTTGGGATAGTACGCAAACTTTAACATAGATTTATCAATAATATGCATATTCTAAGTATAAAAGGGGCAATAGTTATGACAAAATGCTTGATAGAGTTGTCTGCTCTTGTTTATAGGTTGGGGTGATGTTGGTAAACAAGTATGCAAAATATAAAAGCAATATGTCAAGGGACAATGAAAATGAATGGGGTAGTACGAAAACTTAAACATAGATTTATCAATAATATGCATATTCCAAGTATAAAAGGGGCAATAGTTATGACAAAATGCTTGATAGAGATGTCTGCTCTTATTTATAGGTTGGGGTCATGTTGGTTAACAAGTATGCAAAATATGAAAGCAATATGTGCAGGGAGAAAGAAAATATTTGGGATAGTACGAAAACTTAAACATTTGCACGCAGACGCTAACGCTAACGCCGGGGTGAGTAGGATAGCTCCACTATATATATTTCATATATAATAGTCGAGCTAAAAATGATACTGGTAGAAAACTTGTGGCTTCACAACATAATATATCCGAGACAAACATGCATTTATTATACACAAACAACCAATTACGGAGATATTATACATTGCAAACAAAATGAGTATTCAATCAATATTGTTTCATTAATATGCATGCACACCATTTCAAAATAGACCCGGAAAATTTGTGTTCTTAGTTGCAACAGAAGCAAAGCTAAACAATTCACTTGATTTTTTGTTTGCAAACATTTTGAACTCGACCGTCTTACAAGTAGATCCAAGCTGCCGTAAGCACCGCATAACAAACAAAATAAATATGAAAGAATATTAGATAAATAAATAAAGTTTTAACAAATTTCTACCAGAGTCTGGACTGATTCAGAGGCAATCTGGGGCCGTCCTACTTCCAGCTCAGACGGCTCTGGATTATTCTTGTCCTCTTGTGATGGCACCATCTGCTGCTTAACTTCTGTATGCTCTGTATGCTCATTAAGGATCTGAAATCGTGAATATATTCGGATCTCTATACAATTTTGTATGTTAGCATGAACTATTTTTAACTGCATTTTTTACTTGTAATATGAACACTTATAAAAACTAAATGCAAATAAAATTCTACATAAAAATTATTTCCTTATACGACACTTTTTTATGACATCGTGCAAAAAACAGACCGTTGTACTCGTGAACTATTATAAATTATGAGAATGATTTATGTTTCATTATTATGGGCATTAATGCAATTTCTACCCTAAACAATATTTCAAAATAAGCATAACAAATAATTGAACCATTTTATCGATTGATTTTTATACAATTTCAATTTAGTAACAGCTATACAAAATTAAATAATTAATTTCTAATAACAAAGAACAAAAATAATACCAATATCAACAAGTGAAACCCTAATAGCATTTGCCCTCTTGACTTCTCTTTTCCTTGCAGTAGACCTTTGTGCGTCTGAAACAACGTTACTTGTCCGAACATTCTCTCCAAACAGAGTCGGTACTGCTTCTGGGTTCAGGGCAGGCTTACACGGCAAACCCAGCAACCACTTCGTTCTTGTTGACGAAGAGAATGTGTCTAACGAGAAATGCATAGAGCAGACTAACTGGGTTGTCGCCATCGGGTGTCAGACAATTCACCCCCAAGACAATTCACCCCCCCGGACAATTCACCCCCAGAATTCGATTTCCTTGGACAATTCACCCCCAAAGACAACTCACCCCAAGACAATTCACCCCCATATTTGTATTTGAGATTTTATTGTCATTTGCTTTTGTCATATTTGAAAATAAGTTGTGAGCAGATGTTTTGAGGTTATAAATTTGACTTTGCAACACAATTTTGACTTTTTGAAAATAATAAATGTAATATGTAAATGAAAGATGACATTGTGATTTTTGTCAAATGTAATTTAACCAATGTATTTTTTTATAAACTGTGTTACAACATATAAAATTGAAATAAATTAAGTATTTTGTATAATATTTGTGCATTTTTTCTAATAATATTATTAGGTTACTATTTTATTTTCCCCGCCATAGGCGGAGGGATATTGTTTTAGTGTTGTCCGTCTTTCCGTCCGTCCGTCCGTCCGTCCGGAGCCATATCTCGGAAGTGCTTTGGCGCATTTTATTGAAACTTGGTATGAGTATATATATGGATAAGAGGATGATGCACGTCAAATGGCATTGTACACCATCTGTAAATAACCGAGTTACGAACCTTTGTATCTTAAAAAAATGCTTTTTGTGTGTGTCCGGAGCCATATCTTGGAAGTTCTATGGCGAATGTCATTGAAGAATTTTACATTATCACAATAACTTATTTATTCATGTTACAGGATAATTAATGTAATAAAATACAATAGTTTAATTGATAAGAAAACCTTAATTAAAGAAAGGAAATTTAATCTGGTTGGGAGCGTTCCATTAATGGGTATCACAATCAAGCATTCACACCTCTTCCGAGGCTTTCTCAAAGTGTCAAAACAGATTAATCAAAGTGTCAGATAAACAAAGACTTCAGTAACACACATTGACAAATAATTATGTTGGGCTGGGCAATTCTAATACCTGGTAATACCTGTATTAAAAATCCATTTTTGTTCACCTGATATTTTGATTATTATTTTTATTTTACTGCCTGTAAACATGAGTGGTTCATTAAAAAAATAATTATTTTTATTCGTATTATCCATTAAGTTGTTGGATTTTCTCCCATTGAAGGATTAGTGATAGAAGTTGTGTTTTGTAATGTTGTGTATTGAAACATATTTAAGTCTGCAAATATCAGTAATCATTTCAAATCCAGTAATTCACACGATTTTCTGTTATAATTTTTAAAATGCTACTTATACACGAGTACTTAATTTATTAAATCCACTATAAGACCGCTAGTATGGTCCTACTAAAAATGTTTTGAAATGTAATGTATTTTTTACAAAAATTGTACTAAATTCAAGTCCACTTCAATCCTACAGTATGTGAACTCATTCCATACTACAGCCTTATCTCTAAGCAACCCCTATCAGTAATAGCCTAATCTACCAGTTTAATCAGTACCCTCATCAGCTCTGATCGTCTGTTTTATTGTTGCCTTTAGTGGTGTGAAAAAGGTTGTTTGTAGGTGTTGTTACTTTGTTGACTGCTTATGTGACATATATTTTATTATTTTATTTCCCATTTAAAAATGAATATAGTAATATTATGAACATTTCGAAATCTTGCATAACTTATCAAATAAAAAACTTTGGATTATTTCCAAATAATCTATCCAATACCATTTTTATTTATTTATACACTTTTTACAAATATAAACTGTTTTAATTGATAAAAACAATCTTAAATAAAACAAAAACAAATAATTAATTATTTAATGACATATAAAAACAATAATAAAATATTGTTAATAATAAAAACAAACATAAATAGATAAAAAGCACAGTTATGTTTCAATTGCAAGTAATTTTATGAAAAAAAGAAAGAAATTTTGAGAACATCTTAATATGCTATTATTAAAAATTTATAAAAATTAGATAGAATACAAATATTACTAAACTATCCTAAGCAAACAGATATTCGTAATTACTAAATCCTAAACAAACAGCAAAAGAAAACAAAAAAAAATATCTAGTGGTGAATTGTCCAGGGAGCAGGGGTGAATTGTCTAGGGGATGAATTGTCTTCTGTGGGTGAATTGTCTTGGGGGTGAATTGTCTCGCTTCCGTCGCCATCTTTGGCCCGTTCCACTCGGCTCTTGTGGTTTGAATTCCACGAATCCAGAGTCTTCTTTGGGCCATGTTCTTAGGAAAAGTATGGAGACTAACTTCATTACTCTTCCTATTGACGCATCCGCCAATACAGCAATGCGAATGGCTCATTTCACGTCCAAAATATCAAAAAAAATGTCGACAAAGTATCTCGCGTTCGCTATCGTGTGTAATGAGGAACGTCTCTTTTCCATTGTCTGAAACGTCTCTTTTCCATTGTCTGCAAAAAGGCAGTGAAACACCAAATTACGCAACAATTTTTTTTATTTAGCAAAACACTTCAACGCTAAATAGTTTGTGCATGTTGTTCAAAAGATTTAAGTTAAATTTTAAAGCGAATACGTTTGTTCGTAATATGTAGGGTACCGACGGACTAACACATTTAAAACAAATAGTCTATTTTTTTTAGTTATTTCCTTCTAGAAGTCTAGCCACGGCGTGAGAAAATAATTTTATAAATTTCATTCGTGAGCACACCTCATCCTTAACCAATGAAGATATTATAAAATCAAAATATTGTTATTGACTATAAATAGTCTATAGTCTTTACTAAAAGTCGAATATGGCCACAGTAAATAACAATGAAAATCGCACCATCGTTTATTACTGCAAGTCGACTATGGCCACAGTAAATGACTCTTAAAATGAGACCATCGTTCATTACTGAAAGTCGACTATGACCACAGTAAATGACTCTTAAAATGACACCATCGTTCATTATTGAAAGTCGACTATGGCCACAGTAAATGACTCTTAAAACGACACCACCGTTTATTACTGGAAGTCGATTATGGCCACAGTAAATGACTGTTAAAATGTCACCACTGTTCAGTACTGCAAGTCGACTATGGCCACAGTAAATGACTCTTTAAATGACACCATCGTTCATTACTGCAAGTCGACTATTGCCACAGTAAATGACTCTTAAAATGACACCCTTGTTCATTACTAAAAGTCGACTATGGCCACAGTAAATGACACTTAAAATAACACCATCGTTCATTACTGAAAGTCGACTATGGCCAAAGGTAAGGACTCTTAAAATATGACCATCGTTCTTTACTGAAAGTCGACTATGGCCACAGTAAATGACTCTTAAAATGAGACAATCGTTCATTACTGCAAGTCGACCATGGCCACAGTAAATGACTCTTAAAATGACACAATCGTTCATTACTGCAATTCGACAATGGCCACAGTAAATAACTCTTAAAATGCCACGACTGTTCATTTCTGCAAGTCGACTATGGCCACAGTAAATGACTCTAAAAATAACACCATCGTTCTTTACTGCAAGTCGACTATGGCCACAGTAAATGACTCTTAAAATAACACCATCGTTCATTTCTAAAAGTCGACTATGGCCACAGTAAATGACCCTTTCAATGACACCATCGTTCATTATTAAAAGTTGACTATGGCCACAGTAAATGACTCTTAAAATGAGACCATCGTTCATTAATGAAAGTCGACTATGGCCACAGTAAATGACTCTTAAAATGATACCATCTTACATTACTGCAAGTCGACTATTGCCACAGTAAATGCTCTTAAAATGACTACATCGTTCATTACTGCAAGTCGACTATGGCCACAGTAAATGACTCTTAAAATGACACCATCGCTTATTACTCTAAGTCGACTATGGCCACAGTAAATGGCTCTTAAAATGTCCCCATTGTTCTTTAATGCAAGTCGAATATGGCCACAGTAAATGACTCTTAAAATGTCACCACTGTTCATTACTGAGAGCCGACTTTTGCCACAGTAAATGCTCTTAAAATGACTACATCGTTCATTATTGAAAGTCGACTATGGCCATGGTAAATGACTCTTAAAATGACACCTTCGTTCATTACTGCAAGTCGACTATGGCCACAGTAAATGACTCTTAAAATGACACCATCGTTCATTACTACAAGTCGACTATGGCCACAGTAAATGACTCTTAAAATGTCACCACTGTTCATTACTGCAAGTCGACAATGGCCCCAGTAAATGTCTCTTAGAATGAGACCATCGTTCATTATTGCAAGTCGACTATGGCCACATTTAATGACTCTTAAAATGACACCATCGTTCATTACTGCAATTCGACTATGGCCACAGTAAATGACTCTTAAAATGACACCACCGTTCATTACTGGAAGTCGACTATGGCCACAATAAATGACTCTTAAAATGTCACCACTGTTCATTACTGAAAGTTGACTATGGTAACAGTAAATGACTCTTAAAATGACACCATCGTTCATTTCTGAAAGTCGACTAAGGCCACAGTAAATGACTCTTAAAATGACACCATCGTTCATAATTGCAAGTCGACTATGGTCACAGTAAATGGCTCTTAAAATGTCCCTATTGTTCATTACTGCAAGTCGAAATGGCCACAGTAAATGACTCTTAAAATGACACCATCGTTCATTACTGAATGTCGACAATGTCCACAGTAAATGACTCTTAAAATGACACCATCGTTCATTACTGAAAGACGACTATGGCCACAGTAAATGACTCTTAAAATGTCACCACTGTTTATTACTGCAAGTCGACTATGGCCACAGTAAATGACTCTTAAAATGACACCATCGTTCATTACTGCAAGTCGACTATGGCCACAGTAAATGACCCTTAAAATGACACTATCGTTCATTACTGCAAGTCGACTATGGCCACAGTAAATGACTCGTAAAATGACACCATCGTTCATTACTGAAAGTCGACTATGGCCACAGTAAATGACTCTTAAAATGTCACCACTGTTCATTACTGAAAGTCGACTATGGCCACAGTAAATGACTCTTAAAATGACACCATTGTACATTACTGCAAGTCAACTATGGCCACAGTAAATGACTCTTAAAATGACACCATCGTTCATTACTGCAATTCGACTATGGCCACAGTAAATGACTCTTAAAAAGACACCATTGTTCATTACTGCAAGTCGACTATGGCCGCAGTAAATGACTCTTAAAATAACACCATCGTTCATTACTAAAAGTCGACTATGGCCACAGTGAATAACTCTTAAAATGACACCATCGTTCATGACTAAAAGTCGACTATGGCCACAGTAAATGACTCTTAAAATGACACCAACGTTCATTACTGCAATTCGACTATGGCCACAGTAAATGACTTTAAAATGACACCATCGTTCATTGCTGAAAGTCGACTATGGCCACAGTAAATGACTCTTAAAATGTCACCACTGTTTATTACTGCAAGTCGACTATGGCCACAGTAAATGACTCTTAATATGACACCATCGTTCATTACTGCACGTCGACTATGGCCACAGTAAATGACTCATATCACATATTGTTACTATAAATAGTAACAAAATGACGTCGCGAGCGGGCCGTTATTCGTATCTAGCGGGCCAATATAAATTATATCAGCCCTAGGGCCGATTTTTCATATCAGAAAAGAATGGGATCGCGCGGCTAATACTGAACAATATGGTGTCCACATTCAGTCTTAACCGTAAAGAAGTAAAACATCATCTACTGGTTATTGTTCTACTCACCGAAGTTGTGTTATAACCATGTTTATTTTCGTAAAATTTAATTTGCTTCCACGACGAAGTAAATTCTGGACACATTTCTTCATCGCCATCCATCTTTTCCATTTATAAGGACTTGATGTAAGCAGGCAATTCTTTGAGGATAGACCTTCTTTGATCGACTGACAAAGGAAGGACGTTTTCATCAAAGAAATTACCCTTTTAATTCAACATCGATTTCCTTCAAACAGATAAAGAACCATTCACTGACGCTTATCTTAAATTTAGGCATAATCCATCAATTGTTCAACAAAACATCGCGTTATTCGAGGCGAGATTTTAACGAAATCGAAAATGCAGTCTCACCAGTTTCATTCCAGTTTTATATCCCAACACTGTTATTCATATTCATAATAATCCATCGTAAACAAACACACTAATCGTTCGATGCTTAACAAAATATTTAACTTTTAAATAAAACACTCCGATTTGTTGTTGTCCTAAAATCCAGAGATGCTAGGTAGTTTCGTCATTGAAATGACGTCACATGAGGTACGTCATAAACTGCGTAATCAATTGAATGAAAATAAAAGTACGGAAAACTGTTTCTGTATAAATTTTCGTGAATGACCAAAATAGTATGATATGTGATATAAACGATAACACACGACAGAGCTGGACCGGGCGTCTACAATCGGCCCTTGCCGAATAATGGCCCTCGGGCCAAAGGCCCTCGGGCCGTTATGTCGGCAACGGGCCCGTTTATAGACGCCCGGCCCAGCTCTGCCGTGTGTTATTGTCTAAATATCACATATCGTTACTATAAATAGTAACAAAATGACGTCGCGAGCGGGCCGTTATTCATATCTAGCGGGCCAATATAAATTATATCAGCCCTAGGGCCGATTTTTCATATCAGAAAAGAATGGGATCGCGCGGCTAATACTGAACAATATGGCGTCCACATTCAGCCTTAGCCATAAAGAAGTAAAACATCATCTACTGGTTATTGTTCTACTCACCGAAGTTGTGTAATAACCATTTTTTTTCGTAAAATTTAATTTGCTTCCATGACGAAGTAAATTCTGGACACATTTCTTCATCGCCATCCATCTTTTCCATTTAAAAGGACTGGATGTAAGCAGGCAATTCTTTGAGGATAGACATTCTTTGATCGACTGACAAAGGAAGGACGTATTCATCAAAGAAACTACCCTTTTAATTCAACGTCGATTTCCTTCAAACAGTTAAAGAACCATTCACTGACGCCTATCTTAAATTTAGGCATAATCCATCAATTGTTCAACAAAACATCGCGTTATTCGAGTCGACATTTTAACGAAATCGAAAATGCAGACTCACCAGTTTCATTCCAGTTTTATATCCCAACACAGTTATTCACATTCATAATACTATATTAATCCATCGTAAACAAACACACTAATCGTTCGATGCTTAACAAAATATTTAACTTTTAAATAAAACACTCCAAGTCCGATTTGTTGTTGTCCTAAAATCCAGAGAGTCTAGGTAGTTTCGTCATTGAAATGACGTCACTTGAGGTACGTCATAAACTGCGTAATCAATTGAATGAAAATAAAAGTACGGAAAGCTGTTTCTGTATAAATGTTCGTGGAGGACCAAAATAGTATGATATGTGATATAAACGATAACACACGACAGAGCTGGGCCGGGCGTCTACAATCGGCCCTTGCCGAATAATGGCCCTCGGGCCATAGGCCCTCGGGCCGTTATGTCGTCAGCGGGCCGATTATAGACGCCCGGCCCAGCTGGCCAGCTCTGCCGTGTGTTATTGTCTAATTAAAATGACACCATCGTTAATTACTGAAAGTCGACAATGGCCACAGTAAATGACTCTTAAAATGACACCATCGTTCATTACTGAAAGTCGACTATGGCCTCAGAAAATGACTCTTAAAATGTCAACACTGTTCATTACTGCAAGTCGACTTTGGCCACAGTAAATGACTCTTAAAATGACACCATCGTTCATTACTGTAAGTCGACTATGGCCACAGTAAATGACTCTTAAAATGACACCATCTTTCATTACTGGAAGTCGACTATGGCCACATTAAATGACTCTTAAAATGCCATTATTATTCATTCCTGGAAGTCGACTATGGTCACAGTAAATTACTCTTAAAATGTCACTATTGTTCATTACTGCAAGTCGACTATGGCCACAGTAAATGACTCTTTAAATGTCACCACTGTTCATAACTGCAAGTCGACTATGGACGCAGTAAATGACTCTTAAAATGACACCACCGTTCATTTCTTCAAGTCGACCATGGCCTCAGTAAACGACTCTTAAAATGACACCATTGTTCATTACTGGAGGTCGACTATTGCCATAGTAAATGACTCTTAAAATGACACCAACGTCCATTACTGCAAGTCGACTATGGCCACAGTAAATGACTCTTAAAATGACACCACCGGTAATTACTTCCAGTCGATATGGCCACAGTAAATGACTCTTAAAATGTTACCATTGTTTATACTGGAAGTCGACTATCGCCACAGTAAATGACTAAAAAAATGACACCATTTTTTATTACTGCAAGTCGACTATGGCCACATTAAAAAAATGTACGAGGACAAGATAAAAGAGAACTTTACGTTATCTTTATTTCAAAATAAATAACGTTTGCGCTTTTGCTTTAGCTGAAAAATTTATAGTACATAATATTACATAATACATTAAACAAAGATGGATCAGTGATGATACAACAGTCTATTAGTAATAATATAATTATGTTACTGGTTTATCGTATGATTTACGCTATGATGTTGATTTTACCTCGCGCAATGTTATATATCTTATTACATGTAATCAAATTACAGACAGTACTGGTGTGACGAAGCTTTTGAAGAGGATGGATATAAAAGCATCAATTTAAGTTGATCTACATCATCACAATTGTGTATGTGGGTACGAAAAAAATTGTGTTACGAAAATTTTGGTAACGAAAAAATTATGTCAAAAAACATTTGGTTACGAAAAAAATTGGGTACGAAAACACAATGGGTACGAAAAAAAATTGGGTACGAAAAAAATTTTGGAACGGAAAAAAATTGGGTACGAAAAAAATTGGGTACGAAAAAATTTTGGTACGGAAAAAAATTGGGGGTACGGGGACGTAGTATCCCTGGGGAACTTAACCCACATTCGCACATTCTTGGCCCTTTCCGTCAAACATCGGATAAGTACATCGAACGCAATAGTATGAATACACATTTATGGCGTACCATTTGGGTCGTAAGTCAACAAGACATAGTAGATAAAAAGAGAAATATACTTTGACGTGCAATATGTAGGTCGAAGTACATTTTTTGTACTTCGGCGTACAAACTTGTAATTTGACGTTCAGTCTTTACTGACCCTTGAGTGTTAGCCAATCAGAAGACGCCTTACATCTGTTGCTTTTAGAGATATTTGACATTGAACATTATTATTATTATTATTATTATTTATACCAAATAATGCGACTATCGACCGCTAACTAATATATATTGAGCGTATTTATTGAACAATATTAATATTATTTATACCAAATTATGCTACTATAGACAGCCAACTCATAGATATTGTGCATATTTATTGACCTTGCGTGGCAGAATTAACCTCTGACTCGAAGTACAAACATGTACGTCAAGGTACGAATTGTACTTCGACGTACAAATTTATACTTCGAAGTGTATTTCATTTTGTACGTCGAAGTACAATTTTTGTACTTCGACAAAAATATTGTTCGTCAAAATACATTTCTCTTTTCACCAAGTAGGTCTTGTTGAATTCCGACCCAAATGGTACGCCATACACATTTCGTAAGCGGTAATGCGGTCCTACCTATGCACGTCAAAATGTAAGCGAAGTATGTAAACAAAGTGGTAGCCTGTCAGGAATGTTTAAAATTAATGAAGAAAATCGTGTATTGATATGTTTATTGAAGAAATGTACATAAACTATGTTAAATAAGCAATAGCGATATTTTTCTCAGCCACATAATTGTTTGATAGTTTGATATCACAAAATGAAAGTGAAAGTAGAACTGTCAAAAATGACAACCTGTCAATGTGTTGTTTTCGCTGGCACGAAAGGGCGATTTACCGCGATTACACTCAATGTGTTAACATTTGTTACCATTGGCTTTGCCAATGACTTTTATAGTATGGGTGGCTTTGTTATTATTTATTGCTATCATGTAACTGCATGATTGTGTATATGTTTACAATATACAAAGCATAAATAATGATATGAATATACTGATTGAGCTTATAATAATCTGATAACTGTACAGTGTGTTTTTTCATTCAAAGTCGGGTCCGGTAATCGGACCCATTCCCAATGGAATAAAGTATATAGTTTTCCCAAATAGGAGCTTAAAATTCCCAATTGAAGGTTTCCAAATTTTTTTTTTTTAATCTCAATGTTGTCTTCATCTCCCATCCATATGAGTTCAAACTTAGTAAATATAATACTGGACATACTTGTATCCTCATGTTTGAAGCATCTTTTTCAGCAAAACAACAACATCACTAATTTTCCCAATTTTAGTCAAGACGCCGCGAATTTTCCCAATCCAAAGGGACCCGGCCCCATTCCCAAAACGTTGAGAAAAAAAACAATGTATATGGTCAAATTTGTTCAGTGTTAAGCATTTCTAAATGTCACTAGATATTTCAATAGCCGCATATTATTGCATTTTGACGCAATTTAATTTGCTTTGTTTTTTGGCAGAAGGGATTTTTTCTTGAGTACCAACCCATCAAAATTGTGACTAGTGATTCAACATCAATCATACACATTACACGTGCCATTTTAATGCCCAGCTATGTAACTAATTGACACCTACCCTGTGTATTGAAACACCCTCTTTGATTAAAAGCGACCCCATGGGACGTCACTTATCTTATCTTAATTTCATTCATGTCACTTAAATAAATGTTTGTGTGGGAGCAGACCAATAGGAGCTGAATTTATACATTTCTCTTAAGTATGCGATTTGCAAAACATTCGATCCTTTGAGTTGAATAAATTATTTGACAAGGTTGAGTGCAAATAACAAATTTCAAATTATTCTATGGTCCAATTATATTAGAAATTTGTAAAAAATACTTTCAATAGCTCAAAACTGAATTCACCCTCCCAAGTGAATATATTTATGGTAAAAGATGGTCTCATCAAATAACCACATGCTTAGTTATATTCACACTATATTGATTATCTACACTTCATTTGTCAAAACTATCAATAGGATATTATAGAATGGTTGAATACGGTTATATCCAAGCAAACTTAATGATCTGCGTTAACTATTTTTTAAATAACTGCCTTGTATAACTCTTTGCGAAATTGTTATGCCAGGCAATTTCAATTGAAACCCGTTGAATGCTTTCATTGCAAGTTTTACACTCATAACATCCATGACACATAGTCCCACGCTTGGAATGGAAGCAAATTACATACAGTTATCCTATTACTTAACAATTTTGAAATGTCTTGTGCTTTTAATTAAATAATCTTCAAGTAGTTTTCCATAATACTTAATTTTTAAATTTATTTCTGTACTAGTAAATTTTGCCAATAACTGTTTCTGCCCCCGAGAAAGATTCAATGACTACTCATGAACTATTATTTAACATCATAGTCAGGTCATGAACAATTCATGAACTCAACCTTTTGGATGTCATGGTCAACAAAATCAAAATAATAAACTGCTTTATGATATATAGAACATAAACATTATTTACATATACATTTGATGTTTGTCTATTACTATGTTTTTATAAGCGATATTCCATCAAATCCAATACATTTTATTTTTATTATATGCTTACAAATGATTCTTTTGTATTTTTGCCATCCAGGACAATATAATTTCCCGTTGGACGCCCCGAAATATGAAAACATGTATGTTCAAGGTAAGCGTGCCTGTATGTATTTATATAAACATTCAATGCAAAGTAATCGCCTTTGGTAACGTTGGGGGGGGGGGGAGGGAGGGGGGTCACAATGGGGAAACAAAAGATATCTAAAAATGGTTACGGTCAACCAATTAAAATTATCAATAATGTTATTTTTCATTGTTTGAAACAGTAAAATATCAGCGTGAATTCACTGAAATCGATCTGTAAACCATCGGAAAGCATACAATAATATTATGTAAATATAGCAATAATTGTAAAGTTTCCCATTGCACTTCGATCGGTTAGCGTGAGCGCTTGAAGCATTGACAAACGTTCGTCAAATGTTATCTTACAATAATAAGCGTATACATTGAGATCCAGTGGTAAAGAACCAGCTATATTGTGATAAAAAGTTGCACCTGGTTTAAAACATCGTATGTGTATTGTTCTGAGAAAATTGGGCTTAATTCATGTGCGAAAAGTTTCGTTCCAGATTAGCCTGTTCAGTCCGCACAGGTTAATCAGGGACGACTCTTTCCGCTTGTATGGTATTTTTCGTTAAAAGGAAGTCCCATCTTACCGAAATTCTTGTTAAGGCGAAAAGTGTCGTCCCTGATTAGCCTGTTGCACAGGCTAATCAGGGACGACACTTTACGCACATGCATTAAGCACAGTTTTCTCAGAACGCGGCTAATAGAGAATAACAGATTACTGTCCCATCGTTTTGTACTATATCAGGCGAGGCTTAGAATAATATAACGGCGAGGCTTGTCTATTAAAGAACTCTTTTTACTTTTTGATAGCACGGTAAAGCCAATATTGTGGTATGGCTCACATATATGGGAAATGAATATGTAAATTCCATTGAAACTGTCCAAAATAAATTTTGTAAACGCATTTTGCATATAAGGAAAAATACTAATACATGTATCGCCCTTGGCGAATGTGGCCGACTACCATTATCTGTTACATATTTTGTTAATTGTATTAAATATTGGTGTAAACGATTGGTTAATGATGCCTAATAACAGATTTCCTTAACAATGCTATAATATGTTAATATCAATAGATAACGCCGGGCGTACTTGCTGGGCAACACATGTAAAATCTTTAATATTTAGATATGGTTTCGGATTCGTTTGAATCTCTCAGGATATTGACAACGTAGACTTATTAGTGTGTACTTTTCGTCAGTGTATAATTAATTGCGTCACACAAAATATTAAGTGACATAAACAATGCATCTAGAGGTAACCATTATAAGAACTATAAATCTCTACTTAACACCGAAAGATATTTGCAGTTGGAAATTCCGCTAAAATATCAGATAGCCTTTTCCAAGTTTAGATGCTCCAATCACAAATTAACTATTTAAATTGGTGGGCTGTTGCATCTTGAATATAATTTAAGAATTTGTAATTTTTGTTTTATCGAGAAACATTTATCTATTATTGATTGTGAATACCACAGATTTTGGCATTTTTTAACTTATTCATTAAATGCTTTATATCGATAAATGTAAAGATTAGATCGTAAAAGCTCCAGTAAAAAATCAAGAATAAAATAAAAAAAGGAAAAGAACATTGCCCGGACCAGGTTTCGAACCAGTGACCCCTGGAGTCCTGCCAGAGTCCTGAAGTAAAAACGCTTTATCCTACTGAGCTATTCCGCCGTGTACACATACTGAACGTATTTCAAACCTTATATAAGCAATCTTCGTAGTTTCACAAAATTTAACGACAAAAACAGAACTCTCCAAATTATTCAATCGTTTCGCGTTGCAACGCTTTATAATTTTTAGGTTTTAAAATCGTCAAAAGATGCATATAATGGCTATATTAGACCATGGTAAATGTTCAGTATTACTGTTTCCTCACAAATATCATAACTAAAACGAAAATTTGCGAATCTGAAACAACTTTTTCAATATTGCCAATTTACCAAAGCGTGAAAAGATCCCTTTAACTTTAAGAAACTTTTGCAAACTAATGTATAGTAAATTGATAAAAGTGCATTCTTTTTAACACCATTTTACACATTGAATTATATAAAGAATTAAAGCAGCTTAGTTTATGTGGAGAACGATTAGATAACAGCAAATAACAGGGCTTTAAAGAATCATGTTCATTGATCAATAGCTATTACGAAATGGAAGTGAACTATAAAACGTGTGATTATGTGACATTTTTTCCAATATGTGGACTTTTACGATATCTGAAGTATTTTAAGAGGCGTAACATTCAAATATATAGACGTATTTGCAACAGTGACCAGACCCCCGACCCCTGTGGATATTTAACATGTTTTGCATAATCCGCACAATGTCAATCATATTTTTGACGTTTAATCTCAATATATGCTTTCTGTATAACAGTTTTTTTCAGACGGACGGACTGGTGATCACTGGTGGGCACATGTAAACATAGACGAATAGACGGAGAAATAGACGGACGGAATGACTTTGGCAAAATATATTGCCACCCAATTGAACTATAAAGGAGTAAATGTTTATAGATATTCTCAAAACATTTAAGTGCAAAACATATTAAATTTGACAGCCATTCAAACCAAATCCAATAAAGGAATACATGAATTTTACTTAATAATAGGTCTTCCATAACCCTGACAGTGCCGTTTAATTATCCATAGTATCGTTTAGTTGGTACAGCAGAGACCTGTCAGCGCAGGTTCAGATGTAGTACTGGTTAACTGCTATTGGCTACAAAATTTCCCATAATACAACATGGATATGTTAATTTAGCATCGCTGATGACTGGAGAAGTGTTGCTTTGGGAGTAAGCGTAAAACAATGGAGAGGATCGTTTGAAATGTATAAATTGCAGTATATACTGTTTTGCACTAGGTCTCTTTTTCTTGTTTTTTTTAAACGTAATTTGATAGTCTGAACATAGACCGTATAAGACAAGAACATAAAAAATATGATTCGTGTCAACTTAGAATAGACTAGAAATTAGTGCAAAGATTGTGCAGATTGTCAAAAAGCATGCCAAATTTAAAAGTTCCGCACATAAAGCGGCCAAGGTTGAAAAAACAAAATCTATTTGGCTGTATCATAAGTTTTTTTGAAATCGTATATACAAATTGTGCACAGCTAACAGAATAGAACATGCACTCCAATGTCTTAAAATTAGGCCTTCAAAAATACTTTGGTTCACTTCGTTTTTGGGTTAGGTAAGATGAAGCGCGACACAGGTTTAGAAATAAGGCGGACCATTATCGCCATAACACATGCGATCTGAAACATGTACCTCAACACAGTCGTGTCGTGTCTTGCCATTTGCTGACAATACTGTCTTTGATTAGTTTATAGTTCGGTGGACCGTTTCAATAAACATCGTAGTACACATTTACGATACGATGCATTTTTCAAAGATAAATAATTGCTTAAGTCCATATCATATGATTGTAAATTTTCAGTACTTAATTAATTACATTGGCATCTCAAGCGCCGTGTATATTTGACGAGCATGGCGAGCTAGTTCTTCCACTTATTAAGATTACAAAATTCTCTCGTAAGTTAAAATTGTCGCACGATCGTCTATGAAACGGCCCCCAGGTTGTTACGCAACGACCTTTCAAAATCGATTTTATTATGCGTACCAGAAATCAGAAGGCCTGTTTGCAAATCGCATACCGACAAAACTTTGTCCTTTGCATTTTTATTGCTTCTATACATTTATGTAAACTAATATTTCAAAATTATAATTGATCAGTAAAAGTAGCTGACCTGCAAAAAGACAGAACTTTTTAAATGATAATTGATCACCAAAAGAAGAGCAAATGCAAAGAACGGTTTGTCATATATATAACTTTGCAAACATGTTACTCTGTATCAGACAGTATCTTACACGCAGAAAACAGACACCTACGATTAAGGTCTTTTATGAAAGGTGGTTAGGAGATCCGTAAATTTTACCGTACGCTGTACTAAACAAAACAAAAATGAAGTTTGTTAATAAACAGTAATGACGTTGCGATGACGTTGAACACTTATGAATGTAATCATCTTGTAGATAAATGAGTTAAATAGTTGTCCTACATTGATAATTAGTTTGGCTAATGAGTACTAATCGTTAATCTTGTGTGTCGGTTGAAGTGTGCGTGTGTGCTTGCTTTCGGGCGTGTTTACTTCCTTGTTTACTTGATGTTGTTTTTGTCTGTCAGTCTGTCTGTGTGTATGTCTGTCTGTCTGTGTGTCTGACTGTCTGTGTGTTTGTTGTCCATCTGACTAATCGTTTGTTTGTTATTTTTGTCTGTGTTATTGTATCTTTTGTGTGTCTGTGTGTCTGTGTGTCTCTGTGTCTTTCTCTGTCTGTCCCTCTGTGTTTCTGTCTCTGTGTGTTTGTGTGTCTTTGTGTCTGTGTTTCTATCTGTCTGTCGGTGCGTTTTTCTGTCGGTGCGTCTGTCTGTGTGTCTGTGGTTCCGTCTGAGTGTCTTGTGTGTTTTTGTGTGTCTTTCTGTGTGTGTGTGTGTTTCTGTCTACCTGCCTGCCTGCCCGCCCGTCCGTCCGTCCGTCCGTCCGTCCGTCTGTCTGTCTGTCTGTCTGTCTGTCTGTCTGTATGTCTGTCTGTCTGTCTGTCTGTCTGTCTGTCTGTCTGTCTGTCTGTTTGTCTGTCTGTCTGTCTGTCTGACTGCCTGCCTGTCTGTCTGTCTGTCTGTCTGTCTGTCTGTCTGTCTGTCTGTCTGTCTGTCTGTCTGTCTGTCTGTCTGTCTGTGTAGGATACTTGATTACCATCGCGATCGTAGATCTTAAGTCAACCACAATTACAAAAACGTTCCATCGGGATTCAAACCTCCGTCTTTTAAAGTGGACATCGCCTTAATAGTTCGGCCATCAGGTCTTTAAATTGCTATTCTTACACAGGTTACTTGTTCAGTATGTTCAGAAATACTTCATCGTTGAACGACATTTATGAGCTTTTTCTTTTGAACTTCCTTTTTAATATGACTAAAATACTGTTTAACACTGCAAACAATGAAAGCAAAACAAACACGCTATTTTTGATTTTATTATGCATGCGCAATACATTTATCAATATATGTGGCTTCTCGGCCGAATGTTCGTTAAGAACGCTCCCAGCGTGAGGATCGAACCCGTGACCTCCCGATCGCTAGGAAGACATCATTTCCACTCCGCCACGGACACCTGAAACAAAAAACTAGACACGAGTACTCAAGGCACACATTCCCCTTTAGAAATTATGTTCGAAATACGCTTTGTACAAAAATAGAAATTGTATTGTGTGTGTGTGTCTTAAAATGGCAATTACTCCGGTAATGTCCAAAAATATATTAAGGTGCGTCAGTGTAGCAGCTTTCAATTTATTAAGTTAAGTGCGTTCAAGTTTTGTTGTGCTTTATAATGTGTTGCATATTGACGTTAACAGTGGTATACGACATATAGCATTATCATTTGGCACTCTAAACTTCATAACAGCATTAAATAATGTAGATGTCTAATACAAAAGTCTCTTTTGTCGTTAACTTTGTTTCGATAATTTATGTTGATAATATGTAATAATCCTTTACTGTGTGTATGTATTATCGATACGCTTAACATAGAAATAGAAAATAACATGTAACACGCATACATATTCAGTTACATTGTACCTTGCTCATTACCAAGCATGTTACTTAGTTACTAGAATCTTGACAAGCCCATGTTTTAGCAATACATTTTATTCACACAATTTTGATCACACGTTGCTTAGTTAGTGGTTTGGTGATCATCACAGATAGTCAATCGGATTATTTCCTTCTTCAAGATTCCATGTGTGTTTGAACTTTGCGAAAGGAGTACATTCAAAGAAGGTCGTCTTTACAATACATAACAAATCATAAAAATCAACATTAAACATGAACTAATGATTACTGCTTGAACAATTGTCTTGGAAAGGTCAATTCAAAACATTTAAGATATAAACCCATGAACACGCCGAACTTTACCTTTAATTAATCACATAAAACACATGTGAAAATTAATATTCACATCACATAATTGTAATATAATTGTAATATAAACAATAAAGCAATACCAGAGACCATAACCTCATACTTGGCTCTGAATTATCCCTTTTCATTTAACATTTCAGTGCACACAAATATTCGCATCATAACACAAGTCAAATATAATAGCGATAAAAAATGATACATTTTTTTTCACTTTAAGTACCATGTTACCATGTTGCTTCTTCATGGTTATCTACACGGGGCTTGAACACTTCTGGGGCTTTTTATTAGGCATAACAACATTCAGATAAATATTGTGCACCTTATTAAATTCAGATCAATAGTGTGCAGCTTATTAAAAAGCCGCAATAATTTTTAAACGGCAGAATATCAAAGCTTTGTTGTGATACCTTTTTAAAGGACATTGGCTTGGAATCGTCTATTAAACAAGATTGTATGTCATTATTGTTTCTACTTGTACCTTCAAGAAATCTATCATCGTTTTGACGCGATCGTTTACTCGTTTCAAATCTGGCTGTCAGTCACAACCAGTATTTAAAATTGTTTTACCGGAGGGCCCTACATGTTTCCCACCCTTCTTGTCTCTATGTGTGACCTTGAATGACTCCATTTTGCAAACGTAAATTCAGTGCCACTTTAAACAAATTACACTCACTACTAAACTTAGTCAAAAAAATCAAAAGGTTCACTTTATATATATGGTATAGACATGAATATCAATGCAAGTTGTATACGGCATTTTTTTACACCAGTAATGCACAAAGGCGCCTTTCCTAAGTTTGGTGAACATTAATATACATACATCTTGCTGTGCGAAATGACCATTGTTTTGTTGTATATTTTTAATTATGACACATTACACTTACGCATAGATACAGGGAATTATGAAGGTTAAAGACAATGTGTAATGGTGTTCATCGATTTCGATGCATATTCGATGCTCACTGCTGCAAAACGAACACTTAGCGCATTAATCGATAACACTATCGACAAATATTAGCGATTCTTTCAGCTACAATAAAATCCACACAGGTCTAAACGACTCCTTTCGATCAGTTTGAAAAAAGCACTGGTCTGTCATTGCTGGATCCAAACACACACCTGGAGGTAGGATCGTTTGTTCAAATTATGTTGGGGTAATTCGACCAGTTGTTTGATACTGAACGGGCGTTCTTGTTCCTGCTAAAACCTCTCAGCAAAGTCTATCGCTCTTATACTTCACTTGGCGTTCCTCTGGGCATCTGTGTATTTTTATTGGAGGTTAGCTGTGTTCTGATGTTTTTTTTTTAACTTTCTGTAACAGTTTTGCTGGTATCCACTCCTTGTATGTGTACGATGTGGATCCCAGTACTTCTTGGTATTTTGAGATCACTGCCTCTCTCAATTTCTGCCAATTATGCCCGATTCTTCAAACTGATCCTTTAGGGCATGGAACATGTTGGAGAGAGTAACCTTAAACCTTAATTGTTTCCAGGTGTCTTTCAACTCTTCTTCAGCGTGTCAATCGGGCAACAAGGACATTATGGTCCGAAACAACGTCTTTTCTTCGCATGACGCGAATATTATGCGAATAGCGACGAAACGTCTTAACGATGCACAGGTTGTCGATCTGGTTCTCAATGGACAAATCTGGTGAGACCCAAGTAGCATTGTGTATCATTGGCAATTGGATAACACTTCAATTGGATGAACTATAGAGATTTCTAAACATTGAATTGAACTTATTGACAAAATTAACTTTAAAATAATTTTAGTGTTAGTGTGTTTTTTTTAATTTATATATATTAATTTATCGATTAATAATATAATTACACGCATGTAGCAATAGCAATTAAAAGAACAGTACAAAAATACCACAATCATATCTGTCAAAAATCTTACACGACATAGTAGCTAAATAATAATTATATACAATTCGACTTACTTAAAATTTTTAAATAATTATTATATATGGTAAATCAAGCAAGAAAACTGCAAAAAGAGCTTTGACTAAATGGCAAGATACTTAAACTTATTTTTAAAGCTGTAAATGCTTGAGCGAAATTGGTACAATTGCAAAGGGCGGTATCCGTCAAATTGTGTCTATTTGTCATTTGCAGATAAGTTTTGTTTTACGATTTCTGTAACGAATAGTTTAAGAGAATTTGAAGGGTCCAACAAAGGCGTAACTACTGACCCGTAAACAAAGACTAGTAGTATTGTCAGCCAATATTCGAAAAGTAACACAAATCGTGTATCTGTCAAGTAAAAAAATGACGTAGTTCGCATGTCTTATGTCAATAATGGGCCGCCTTACTTACCGATCTTGATCAAGCTTCTGCCTTTTAGGTCAATTAAGCGAAACTTCAAAAAGCAATGCCAATATTTCAGATGTGCCAATTTACAAAACGATTGAGTCCATGCTCGTATTTTGTAAGTTGTCGACTATTTATAAATAAATAGTCGACAACTTACT
Organism: Dreissena polymorpha; assembly: GCF_020536995.1. NCBI lineage: Eukaryota > Metazoa > Mollusca > Bivalvia > Myida > Dreissenidae > Dreissena > Dreissena polymorpha. The sequence goes on from NC_068361.1 coordinate 34,956,208, forward strand.
AATTTTGTAAGTTGTCGACTATTTATAAATAAATAGTCGACAACTTACTAAATAAAAGCATGGGCTCAATCGTTTTTAAATTATATTTACTTGAACAAAAACTAATTATATTAGAGCCATCTGAATGTTGTGTTTCGACATTTGCCGCTATTTGTGCTGAACTTTCAAATTATGCAATTTGACAGCTTATCAATTTCACTCATTACTTTTCTATATTGATACACGCGGGTGCTGTCCGAATTATATACGTCTTGTGCGGTTTTGGTCCAGAAAATCAACCGAAAATGAATAAGCAAGCAAAATAGTATCTCACGCGAAACAGTTTAGATTACAAAGAGCCTCTCAAGTACTAAAAATCGCATAAAAATGCCTCAGTCATCAACGACGTTATGGTTCTTTACGACTTGTTTGGATAAGTAAACGGTAATTATAGGATTATGCAAGGTCTGTTTACAAAAAAAAACTCCTTTAGTCCTCTCTTTTGATTTGATTTGAATAGCTGTGAAATGTAATATGTTTTGCACTTAAATGTTTGGTTAATTACTATTGGCAAAGTGTTATGCTCACAGTCTGTTTTTCTCATCAATTCTTTGCAAAGCGGTGTCCCAGTTTTACTACATTTTGTCTGCGTTTGTTGTGTCAGTTGCGATGAAGCCTTGTCCAACTATTAATTATGTGCCAAAATTGGATTGAGTGCGTTGCCAATGTCAATTTAAGCACCTATGGCTGATAAATGGTACTTGCTTTACATTGCGCCGATTGAAATATTGAAAAGCAAATCGTTTATATATGCGGTTTGGTTGAGAATTTTATTTGAGAATTTTAGAATGTTTGAATATTGGAATAATAAAAAATATTCAAATATTGTGTTGCTATTCGATTAGGTGACAGTATAACGCTCATTTTCTATCAGTCGTATAAAATAAGGACGACTAAGACGTTATTCTATAGAAGTCACACATGTATATGCAAAGCTTAACCATAACATTTTTTTTAAAGGAACTAGATTTTTTTTATCGTTTTGCTAATATATTAAATTAACTTTAAAATTCCTTGCTAGCAAGGTGTGCATTTAAGTAACATTCATGAGTGAATGAATGAATGAATGAAATGCGCTCAATAGATATTATATATTATGAACACAATTAAGTTAGATAAGTAAAAAGCTTGGTGTGTAGGATAATATCTTGTAAGCAAATAAGCTGAGTTTTGAACCCGGTTAAGTTGAGATTCGTCATTTACAGACCGCCTATTGTCACGGACACATAAAACCATTCAGTACTTTAAGTATACATAATTATAACGCAAAATTTTGATATCTTGATCATAATGCTACTTCTTTTTTAATTAAAATAATCTTTTTTTATGTCTATGTACAGTTCTTTTTACGATAAATTGTGGGATTAAGTTAGTTGAAGTTCGACCAACTTAGGTTTGCTTCGGCCTTTCTAAGGCGTTGACAGATGCAGTTGGATGTTTACATCCAAAAGTCGATACAACTGTTTTACAACAATATAAAAAGCGCAGGAATTTCACAACTTACATGTTTTGCGATCATAAATGTTATTTTGGAAGAAAGTGCTCAAATTTTTTTAAAGTACTGGAATTGTGATTAAGTCATCATCAACAAGATCATTTGGAAAAGAGAAGGACTGTAACTTCCCGTTCTCGCTACGAAACAATTTCGGGGAATAACAATAAATGTATTTATAAGGCCATATACACTGATTAAAGAGTGGCATTTATTTATTCGTTGTTTATCAAACTGGTGATCCACTAAGCTAGCCACACATGTGAAAAATAGAGAGACTATAAAATCGGAGAGGATCTTTTGTAATTGATATCTTTCTATATGATATCGTATTTTGTTTGCTTGACCTCAGCCTATTTTGAAGCCACCACTCCGATTCCACATGACACATCAGTCGCATGATTCGTGCTCTTTGAACTGGCCCTCTTTAGAACCTTAAAGATCCAAGGACATCTGCAAATATCATATCGGTTACAAAATTATGTCAACAACTAAGCAATTATAGTCCTTGGTTTTATTCCAAAGCAGCTTTGTTTTCGGTCGATCTTTTGTTTTGTACGCATGCGTAATAGATTAACTACATTAAATGCCCTTTCAGTTTGCTATTGGGATTACTTAACCATTCATCTCGACCTGCTTTTGATTTGGATTCTTTGGTCATACTTCTCATGTCTACACCTACCTTACAAATGCAAGATGTGTACATACGGATGACTATTATAGCCATAACAACTCTGATGTTCTACATTAAAGCTAAGAGCGATACATTTGGCATCCGCTGTTAGTTAAGACCAGTTTGTATGTGTTACCAGTGTCATCTTTTGTTTATTCCTTAGCGATATTATAATGTTTACAAAAAGTCCTAATGACAAATCGTCAAGGGTGCCCATGAAAGTAATAAGCGTCATATCCATAAATTGTAGACGTGTGTATCAAAAAAAAATAGCTAATGAAATCTTGATAAAACTTTGCAGTATCTTCATATTTATACTATGTGTCAGTACATATTGATATGGTTTTAATATTCTTAGTTTTGACTTTTATTTATCATTCATTCCCCATCTGCCTCGGTTGTATATATCATTATTGCTTGCAAACCTATGTGAGACTTTACTTAGACTCGATCAATAGTTTGTAAGAAAGGAATATTGGATCGCCTTATCTCAAAAATCAGCCGAATATTCTAATCAATAATTTCGATTAGAACATTCGAATTCTTGTGGAAACGAGCTTCCAAAAATATACAAGCGCGAAGGGGCATTGTTGGTGTAAGAAGACGACTTTCGTGCATCAATAATTACTTGGATAACAACTACAATCAATTAAAAAAGAAAACAAAAGACTAAGTTTCAACTTGTTCCGTCATATCGTTTTTGTAAGCATTTGCAAAGAATGCAATATGGGCGAATTCGTCAGAGGCGCGAAATGGTATACAAGTAGTCTTGAGACTAAAACTATTTATGAATAATGTTTATATTTATGTTATGGGGTTTGTATATAGTTCCTTTATTGCATTGAACCACCAAAGTGTATTGGAAAACTGCAATAGGCGTATCCAGGATGAACCTAGGAAAAATCCAACTGTTTATCAGCAAAACCTATTTTATCTAGGAAATTGTAGTTTTATTGAAATGATACCGATCAAAATGGTATTTTTAAAGGATTATTTGAACCAAACGATTGTTTTTTCTAAGAGGCAGCTTCTTCCATAAAACGTCTATTAATTCACTATAGTAAAAGCAGGTTTACCTAGACCTCTCTCCATGATATTGTATGTATGCATACAAAGAAATTCGTTGTGTTTTTCTTTAAATTATGTTAAAGTCGCACTTAACTGCGTTTGAAACTATTTCATCATTTAATAATTGTAAACTAAATTGTTCTCTAACGAAAGGTTGTTGTTAAAAATGTTCTCGTTCTTCAATCACTGACATCCCATTAATTTGCTATTTAAAAAAATACATGTTTTGCTATGCATTTATGAGTTCGTCTTTGACTATTTAATAAAATTTGTATTTCTTAAACGCATTCCGAATAGGTATATCGGTTGTTGTTTTCAACTTTGATCATACAACTATTTAGATGTAACAAAATCATGTTATCCTCAGCAAGATGGCAACTGTGTATGCCAAAGTGCTATTGTTTTTGTCAAATTGGACAAAATCTTAGTCGATGATTGAACACTGTATAATCAATTGAAATAAGATTAACCAATCGTCTGAGCTTACATCGTACGAGACGAGTACTTCCTGGTTCTGGATAACCTACTTTAATATCGAGGCTTCACTTGTTAAAATAACGCGCACTGTCAGAATCCGCGTAAGACTATTAAAATAGCATTCTGCGAGAGTTAACTTGTTGCTTTGCGTTGAGCCATTCCGCCAAAGGTTGTATCTACAAATCGATCGGATTGGAACCAAGTCAAAGCCATTGACATATCTGTATTATTTCGGTCACGACCAACGTTGTCCACCGGGGCGAATAAGGTCGAGATTATTGACTTAAGCTTACTCGGTGTTTCAATTTATCACGAAGCGTTTGGTCTGCAAAACTGTGACCCAAATTAGATTATCGGGCAGCAGAATATGCCAACTTTGCATGGCCTTCAATTTTCGTTATTGCTCCACCGGCGTACCCAGGGAGGTGGTTCGTTATGTTCGGTCAATTGTTTTGTTTAGTTGTATTCAAATGAATGTATTAAGCCATTGAACTAAATATAACAAAATGAATACTTCTTGAGATCAAGTAACACTTGTATACACACCATCTGGTAACTGTAAAGATTAATAATAATTAGGAAACATAAGTACGGCTTTTGTCTTAAGAAATAAGAATTTCGCCATATTTACTGAACACGCACTTCTCAAGCTTGTTTTTACCCTCTTTTATTTGCATGCTTAGTGTTGTATTGTTTTGTGCCTCGTTGTTTGGCAACTGGTTTCCTTTACTGTTAATAAAGAACCTCATTGCATATTAAGTTTTCTCTCCCCTGGTGCAACTTGAGATTCACTGTATGTATTTATGTCATGTATTGTATAAATAGCTTGTAAATTGTCATAAATATATATTATCAGTAAAGACACTCTTGAATCAACATTCCTTTATTGGAAAAAATACTTTGTGTTTTGACAATGGATGGGGCAAAATTTGACGCGTTTTCATTACGAAACTGAGGTTCTTTTAATGTAAAAACTACAAAAATAAAATGACTTTGCTTTTTAGGCCTTACATAAAAAGTTATATGCTTTAAAGAAATATGTTCCTAGTTTTGAGTTTCAACGCCTGCGGAAAAATAACCTTTTTATACTATGTAACCACATATTCGGTAATAGTTATCTCTCTTTGTGCATATAATTCGAATATACTGGCGTTGATTTAAAACTTCCGGCTGCATTTTGATTTTAACCTACTTATTTAAGCCCGATTGCATCATAAGCTTTTTGCTAATTGAAAAACTCTCGAGTCCATTTACTGGGGAGATCCCGTGCTTGGTTGGGATCCAACCCTTGACTATTGGACCGCCTTATTTCGAAAATCGGCCAAATATTCGAATCAATAATTTCGATAAGAACATTCGAATTCTTGTGGAAACGAGCTTCCAAAAATATACAAGCGCGAAGTGGCATTTTTGGTCGCTTAACTGCGTTTCAAACTATTGAACCATTTAATAAGTTTAAACTAAAATGATCTCGTTCTTCATTCACTCACTTCCCATTTATTCGCTTAAAAAAAAGAACAACATATTTTGCTATGCATTTATGAGTTTGTCTTCGACTATTTAATAAAATTGGCATTTTTTAAATGTTTGCAAAACATGCATATCGGTTCTTGTTTTAAAACTTTGGTCATACAACTATTTAGATATAGGAAAGTCACGCTATCCTAAGCAATGTGCCAACATTGTAGCCATAATTGCTATTGTTTTGTCTAATTGGACATGATCTTAGCCAATGATTGAACGCCGTAGAATCAATTCAAATCAAACAAATCATTTGAGCTTTATATGATGAGTTCTTTCTTGTGCTCGACAATGTGCTTTAAGTCGATTGTCCAATTGTTAAAATAATCTAGATCTATACACATCATTACCTGTTTTATTAAATAATTTAGTACTTGAAAAGAACTATAATTGAAGTTGAAATTAACAACGTTACTAAATCAAGGATGTGCGTAAAGTGTGTGAAGCCGGAGTGCACGCGTAATAATGTGAATGTCAAAAATATGGTATTTTTCGCGTATGAACGTGTTGCTTGGCGAATAGCCATGGCGGCGAAGCTATGAGCTACAACTATGTCGCATTTGAAAAAATTTCAAGGATATTGCCCAATCGGCATTATTTCAGTCACGATCTCCATTGCCACCCGGCATAACTTAGAGCGACATAATTGGGTCGTTCAATGTCAGTCGTAGAATTTGATCATAACGCGCGTGAACTTCACAAAAATGTCCAAAATAGTTTATTGGGCAGCACAATATGCCAACGCTGCATGGCCTTCACTTACTGTATATTGTTCACCGAAAAAGCCCGGGAGACGGATATATATGTTCTTATTATTATTTTGTTTGATTGTATAATCATGACTTAAAATAATACGTACACTTAAATCTAACAAAATACTTCTTAACTTTAGTTCTTTGGTGAACTGCGAGACATTTTGTAATTGTACTGTTTAATTAGTAAGACACATAAGTACGGGTTGTGCCTAACGAAATACAAATTCATCATATTTACTGTTAATTCGATATCTTCATCATCCTTAACCTCTATGAAGTCATTATGGATGTATGCCACTAATAATACATACCTGAAAACAAACACACAAAGCAACGCTGCTATCATTTCGTGTAAAGGATCAGTAATTATATATCATAAATTAACTTTGCATATAAACAAATTAACTTTGCATATTTAAATAATAGCTTTTTGGTAACACAAATAATAAATGCATTATCATTTGTCTTCTAAAGAAAACAAACCATTACATTTTCTTAAAAAAATAGAGACCTATTACTTTGCTCAATACAATCTATAAATAAGCTTCTGGAACCATAGACAATATACTTTAAAAGCAATAACCAAATCTCATTTCAGAAGACCTTACTGGTTTTGTTTTAGGACGATACATCGAGTAGAATACTAGTTTGCTCTATGATATCATGAATCATGCAAAACATAACAAAATACGTGGTCTTATTAAGCTAATTGATTTTGAAAAAAGTTTTTGACACGTTCCCTTTCAACTGCATTGAACAAATATTAACAATTTTTAATTTTGGAACTAGCTTCAAACGTTGGCTATCAATTTTCCCTAACAAATACGCAAACGATGGACCACTTAAATGGATTTTTATCCGAGAACTTCCCGACAGGCCGCGGCCGTAGAAAATGTGATCCTATTTCACCGTATTCTTTTATATTATGCGCGGAATTACTAGCAAATCACACAATGTTCAGATAGAAAAGACATTACTATAAACGGTATAGAATATAAAATTTCGAAGTTTGCTGACGATACGTCTTTATAAGTGGATGGTTTTGACACCTGCTTGAACTGTGATAGTTTCTTATTCTCGGGACTAAAAATAAATTTTGATAAAACCAATATTATATGGATTGGAGTCTAAAATATAGCTCAACGTCAATTAAAACTAAATACAAATTTAGATTGGGAGTTACCAGATTTACTTTATATCGAATAATATTTGATGTCAACTTACCAAATATGGTTGATTAATTTTTGTTACGGAAACATTGATAAAGCGATAAATTTAATAAATCAATTGGCAAAAAGACTACTTACACCTTTAGGAAGAATAATTAATATAAAGTATTTAATACTTTCATTATTTTTTCACTGTTTTATGCTATACAAACCCCTAAGAAGGAAATCCTTGAAACAATCAATTAACTTATGTTTTAGTATGTGTGGGATGGCAAATCGTATACAATATCAAGCTCCACTCTTATACAAAAGTATGAAAATGGTGGCTTAAATATAGTTGACATATATGCTTGTTCTAAAAGAAATTAAACTTGCACGGGTAAGCAAACTTTGTTCATGTTGTGAAAGCTAATGTGTTATTTTTTATTAAATCGCTTTTCAATATAGGAACACTTTTTAACCCTGGAAACATTATGCTACTGTTGTAAAAAAACTATACAAAAATAACATCTGGTTCAAAGTGTTAACATGTCACGCAGGGTATTGACTTGTTAGATACTTCACATGTTAACAGTGTCTTAAATATGATTTTGTATTGCAATCATAATTTTAAGATCAGTAATGAACCCTTTATTGTTAAAGCAATGTGTGACATGTTCGTGATATAGTTATTGATTCAAACACATTTTAAGCAAAACACAAATTAAACAACACACTGGCAAAATTCTTGACTTCATGCATTTTGAAGGTCTTATTTACTCAGTGCAGACACTTATTACATCATTACATCTACAATTTAACAGCAGAGACGTGAGTGTTCAAATGCCTTCCCTGTCATAATATGCTAACTTTTCTATCAATTATAAAAGTCTATCTAGATCCATATATGAATGTTTTGTTACCAAAAAAGTAGAACCTATTTGCATAAAAAATGGGAAATACTCAATACCGAGGAAAATACACGGAATTATATTTTTAAAATCATTTCTACATAACAAAGGATACTTACTCACAGTTGTAACAGTTTAGCATTATTAATCAAATATTTTATGTGCTTTGTGCCTTCAATGTATTAAACGAGAGAGATAAAAAGGAACTAGCTTCACGTTCAATATTAACTAAGTATTTAACGTCCCAAATGACGTAAGCTTCTACTACCACTACTACTTATACAATTAAATTTCACTAACACTTTTTAAGTTTTATAATTATTAAATAATAAAATAGTGTTATGTAAACAAACTGTTTATTCAAATAATATGAATGCACGTAACATCATTCTGATAAAAATGGTCGAACAAAAGTACATTGAGATATATTAAACCATAAACATTTATGAGATAAAACCATACATATATAGGGAATATTACTTTTTGCACACAAAAAAAACGTGTACTTTTGCGAAAAAGATTTTGTTACCTATTTTCCTTACGAATGTATATACTTAGATATTAATTTAATTGTAATTTTAAACATTTTATTCAGAAAAAGACAATACGACATTATAATATAAATAAATTATTGTTCAGTAATTATTATTATTGGAACAGATATATCAACTGTATACATATCAATAAAACAAAATCGGTTAGTAATATGAGTTGTGAACATACTTTGAATTACAGAAGTCATTTATATTTCTTCAAAGATAAAGCAATGTATTAGCAATTCGATACTTAATTTGTTACATAAAATAAAATATAATCATATTAGATCACTGATTAAATACACATTTTCATTGTTATTATAATGATAAGGAAACATAAAGTCTATGCAATTAGCGTATCAGTTGAGAAACAAGAAAACAATATTAAACAATATTCATTTTCGGGAACCAATACAAATTAAGTCTTCTTAATTTTATCTGCCTATAATATGTTTGAAGTTTTATTATTCTTATATATTCAATACTACATCAGTTTCTTTGATGCTGTGTGAATGCAGTAGAACGCATTCCCTTATATGCCTTGATTTTTGTCGAGTATCAGTCTATACAGCCTGTTAGCAACAGAGGTAATTGCATTATGTTACTAAGAGTTCATCTCCTGATAACGTTTTTAGATTTGCAGAATTCCTAAATAGCTTTGTTAAATCAACACATAGGCGTGGAAAAATATTGTTGTTTTTTCAAATAAACTACTTAACGATTTTCAATTGGAAACAATGTGTTTATTGAAGTTAGTGGCTTAACGATACTATACCTATATTTACACCCTGACAACAACAACAACCACAACACCAGATTTTACTTAAATTCATTTACAATGACAACATGTTACTGTACTAAGATGCGTAAATTTAAACCAATATAACCCAGTATCAAACACCACACACAACATAGAACACCAATGAATAGTGGAAATGGAAAATGCAGATTATTTGCCTCTCACTTGAACAAAAATGTTAGTAAGCAATATAATAAACTGTTAAACATACGATCTAAATGCATAACCAAAATGATTATTGTCTTAGTTAAAAACTAACATATATCTAACCATCATCATGTCTATAAATGAACTCAAGTTACAACATACAACGCTGAAAATAAAATCATCTGATTGGATTATATTAACTTAAAAGAAGGTGACAAAATGAAATCAAGCTCCTATTAAGAGGGATTTACAAGTCTGCTTGGTACAAAATGACATGTTTCATTTTAAAACAAAAGAACTGGAATAATCTTTGGTTTAAACAAGGAGTTGCCATTTTACCGAATTTGTTCCTGTATGATCAAATATGATCTAGTTGTAAAATCATAGTTATATGAAGTTTTTATTTCAAAGCCTTAGACCTTAGGACATGATTTTTCGTCGACCTATTCATCTCATTAGGCTTGTCCATGCTGCAAAGCTTTTGATTATCAAAGTTTTACTATAGACTTTGGCGTAACAGTTACTCTTGAATTTCAATTTAAATATCTAATATATATATATATTCATCTTTGCTCAAAGCATAGATAATTTAGTATGAATATCCCAATACTCAAGATCAAGAACTGTTGTGTATTATTTGATTTATTATAAGCTATGTTTAATATCAACATAGCTTGTTGATATTAATATCAATTGTATTAATATCAAGATAATATATTGATTGACCTAATAAAATAATATGATACATTATCTTGATAACTGTTGGTCAACATTTTTTCATAATTGAAAAATACAAAGACCGTCTTACACGATATACTAAAATCCATTGATCCAATCTATTCTACCAAGTCAAGTTAACCGAGGGAAAAAACAGTCATTGCAGTAAATACAACAGTAAAGTGTTTTCATAAATCATTAAGTTTCTTGATCGAACTTATCAAGTGTAAATTCTCATATTCTTTCATACAAGTTCTAGCTAGTTTGAAATTACATAAATCCTGCTCATTATTTTAGGTTACGATAGGTGTTCTTTCATAAATGGAAATATGTTAAGCACTACATATGTTTAATTTATCACTACACAGTTGTTTAACAAGCCACGGCAACGAAAATCAAGGCCAGTACGGCAATATGCCTTGCCCAACTATTCTTGCTGGATCCACATGTTGGCAAGTCTAGAATAAGCATTTGTCCTGATGATGGACTGCTAAAGATCTTCGAAGTTTGATCCCACAGGGAGCAATTTGCAGGCCGGAATAAATCAGTGTGTGAAGCGACATCTACTATAACTGTCGTCGGGTATCCTACAATTATGGAATGTTGTAATATTATAAACTTGATTTTGATATTAAAAACAAAATATGGTTTCCATATTAACTCTAATATTGTGTGCTAAAATCAATAGTAATAAAACACTATGAAATTGGTACTGATAGTTTAACTAAGAACTTACCATCGCTCTTCCTGTGTTCGTATCCACTTCCGATAATTTTAATAGCTACAATTTTCTCACAGCTGATGTCATCTGTATGGAAGATGAAGCATCTCTGTGTGCATGATCCGTCATCGTACACGATGCATCTGAAATTCTTTGTCGTGGTATTGCTAACTTGGATTGAGTTGCCGTTCTTTAGCTCAACTACAAAAAACATCTTATCAGAATATCTGCCTTCAATTTTTGACATAATAGAACTCAAAGATTCGTTTTTAAGTATTATGTCTACCATAAACAGCTTTTCGGATTCGTCAGTGCAATTTTTGGTTTGAGCAGCCACCGCAGTTTCAAACGTCTTCAATTCTGTGCCCCAGAAGGTTTTTTCCATAGCTAGTGATATACCAGTGTATTTCTGTTTCTTATACATTGTTTCAATACTAATGCCACTGAGGACAAGGTTGTGAATGTATGCACTGAAGTTTTCCATTTTCGTTAAATGACAGTCTGTCTTTTCTCTTATCATTTCCAGAATTTGTTTTTCAGTACTAATTGATTTTGTTGTCACGTAAGGTTTTATCTCATAAAGCTTATCAAAATAACCCACACTTTTGTCCAGAAAGATGTTCAAATAATGTGGCTTATCCAATGTTGTTGCGTTTATAGCGTTTTCCGAGTCTCGAACTCTATTCTTCGTTGACCGGTCGAAATCTTCCACTTTCTCTAATGCCAATTGTAGCTGAAGCTGAAAAAACAGGTCAACAACAGTTTGTTGCAACACGCTTAAACTTGTTTGTACGGTTTCTATTTTTCCAAGTACTTCTTTTTTTGCCGATTCTATTGCATTGTTCACTGTATTGTCGAAAATAGATACTCCTAAATCAAAAGCATCCAGCGCAAGTCCTACAATGTTGGTAAATTTCGTAGATCCTAAAGCTGATGTGATACCAGCGGCATATACAAATGTACAAAGCGAAAACGATGCAATTACGATCAGAACTCCAGAAAACGCCATGGTACTGCCTGAGGCGTTTAAGCAATTATGTCAGGTTTATAGTCAAGCACTGATATTTATATGCAAACCTTCTACTACGGTGAACATTTTAGTCATGCCCTTGACTACAATGATCACGTATTTTTATCGATCTCAAAGCGAGGTTGTGCTATCCTTTAACTTTAGTTTAAATTTAAACAGTTGTTAATAGTTCGATATTGCTTGACTGCAAGTACACGGCCGTTAATCACGGGCGCCACCTCTGTTAGCGATGCATTAATAAATGAGCTGATGCTACTTCCGAGGTGAGTATGTTGTATATGTTTATGTCAACATATTTCGCATTATTTAAAAAATTGGACAATGTAGTGCGATTCAGCGCAGATTATTTCATACACTAATGTACAGAAACATACAAGCCATTTTGTAACGAGAAGACGTTAAAAAGTTGTGACATGGTGAAGTTTTTAAAAGCAAATCGTTGTATGTCGACTGAGTGACAAGCAAATTTCCACCCGATTAATTCGTTAATAACATCAAACGATTGCTTTTAACATATACTAGTTGGTGCATGCACAAACACATAGGCTTCTTGCAGATCTAACAGATAATTTTGCATTTTTTCCCAAAGAGATTGAGCCAATGCCAAGAGTGTGGCGCTAAAGGCAGGAGGTGGCGCCTATGCACGATATATGAATCTTCACATGACTTACATATGATAATGTTCCTTTTCAAAATTTCTTTTTATTCTTCAACGTAAATATGTAAAACCAAATCTAAACAGACCAAATATACATTCTATAAAAACATATGTAAATATGTAAATCTGTCAATATATTAGTCACCAACTCAATTAAGAAGTCAGCAATCTGAATAAAACATAGTGTACGATATAAAGCCAAAATATGTAATACTCAATAAATCAAAACCAAATCTAAACAGAACAAATACACATTTTATAAAAACATATGTAAATATGTAAATCTGTCAATATATAAGTCACCAACTCAATTAAGAAGTCAGCAACCTGAATAAAACATAGTGTACGATATAAAGCCAAAATATGTAATACTCAATAAATCCAATAACTTTATTCTCACCATTCTCAAAATATTTACACTACAACAAATGTGTTTTTACAGTAAGATATTTAACGAAATATTTAGAGTTGTTACGGCACATCTGATTGAAAGATTAGTTTTGTACCCTAATCCAAATGCTTAATTTACTAAAAGGCGTATGTCAACGAATCTTAATTAGGCTAAAATATGCCGATTGATCCCACTAACATCTCCCAACAATAGGATAGCTCGGTCTTTAATCGTTTATAATACTCAAGTTACTTTCCAGTTTTATAGTATATTCAAAGACAGAATTCTTCCACATCTCTTTGCAACAAATTTTTATGCCCCCTTTCGAAGAAAAGGGGGCATATAGTGATTGGACTGTCTGTCTGTCTGTCCGTCTGTCTGTCCGTCTGTCCGTCTTTAGCGCCATCTCGGAAGTAGCATTGGCTCATTCATTACTTCATCGCAAAATAAAGGTGGCGCCCGTGATTAACGGCCGTGCAAGTAGGAACACATGGTACATGTAACACTTTTATACGAAAATCGAAATTAATCAACTCATACACAATGCAAGTCGGGCATCGTGCATTAAAATATCTTAAACCTTATTACATATGCATATATGTTCAATATTTGTATACGGAAACAATGTGGTCAACTAAACGCTCATTGTTTAAAAAAAATGTGTTTTAAAGGGATCTTTTCACACTTTGGTAAATTGACAAAATTGAAAAAAGTTGTTTCAGATTCGCAAATTTTCGTTTTAGTTATGATATTTGTGAGGAAACAGTAATACTGAACATTTACCATGGTCTAATATAGCCATTATATGCATCTTTTGACGATTTTAAAACCTAAAAATTATAAAGCGTTGCAACGCGAAACGATTGAATAATTTGGAGAGTTCTGTTTTTGTCGCTAAATTCTGTGAAACTACGAAGATTGCTTATATAAGGTATAAAATACATCAAGTAAGTGTACACGGCGGAATAGCTCAGTAGGCTAAAGCGTTTTTACTTCAGGACTCTGGCAGGACTCCAGGGGTCACTGGTTCGAAACCTGGTCCGGGCAATGTTCTTTTCCTTTTTTTAATTTTATTCTTGATTTTTTACTGGAGCTTTTACGATCCAATGTTTACATTTATCGATATAAAGCATTTAATGAATACGTTAAAAAATGCCAAAATCTGTGAAAAGGCACCTTTAATTTATGAAATTGTCATTTTAAATATAGGTCAATATAGGTTATGTGGTTACCATTATTATTATTGCGAATACCAACTATATTTTGATAGCGTCTTTTTGAATATTACCGCTCACGGTTTAGAACGTCAAAAGTTTATGTGAAAGAAGTACGAACAAATGCCTTATTAAAAGTTAATAATTTTTTACCATTTCAGAAATTCAATTTTGCACAGACGAACTTAAGTTTTTGCTTAATGGAAAACGTCATAAATGCTTCCCTCAGACAAATGCCAAAATTGTATAACAATATTGCGCGTCAGTGAAAATGTTCGAACTACACAAATATGAGAACAACATTGTTTCAATGCAATACAGACGACTACATTGCTCATTAGCTGTTGTTTTCGTAACAAGGGGAGGACGAGTTCTATTAATATCGTTTCAATGGCAAAATGTAAACACTAAGGAGAAACCGATGACAATAACGCAACGTGCGCTTGTAGAGAAAATGCATTTTAAAATCCACGGTGGGGCGTCTTTTCTTCCGTATCGACTTGTTACTGGGTGTAATTCAAAGCTTGATAACTACTAATTTGCCTTGGCACATTCTGACAGATATTAAAAAATGTACATTATTTGGACAAGATCGCCAATTTAATTTGACGTGAACAAGATTAAGCTCTTAGATTATACAAAGCAGTGCGTTTGTAGCCTTGTTTTTCAATGTGTGTTTTCGATAAAATTGCTAAATTTAATCTGGCTGGTTGTCTTTTTACGTAACTTCTGAAACGAATACATATATACTTTTTACTGCCAAGGGATAATTATTAAAATGAACTGTTCCCATTTATTTCATACCAAACAATCAATATTTTTTTCGTACAAATAAGAAACCATAGCGGTTAACAACTTAAATAACTTTGCTTGATAAATTATGGACAGTGTTCACTTTTTAAAAACTAAATGTACACTTTCATAATCCTTCAAAACCATATTGGACATAAATAACCAGATTATTCAGAACACTATTCAGACATCATATGTCACGTGAAACGGTGGAAAACTTGGGCCGCGTTTTGTTTGACTATCGTTTTGTACAGAAACTATAAATAATAAACTAGAAATAAAATCAATAGATCATGTCAAATGATCAATGGCCACAATTTTGTCAAACGTTTGCCGAAAAGCATGGTATTGGGTTGAGTATTGTCGGTGCATTTGTTCGGTTGGATGAATATGTATACAATTAATCATGAAGCTAAACTTATCAAAATACGTATACGAGTTATTTGTTAACTGAGTGTTCTTTGTTTTCTGATGAGGTATTTGAAACCAGTACACACACGAAGGCACTTACGTAATTACGTAAGGCAAATACTGTCTGCACAAAAATAAAATTGGAATTGAACGCGTAGCCATAATGCATAATTTAAGCCTTCAATTGATAATATTAAAATATGGAGTGAGTCGGTGAATTAAGCATGTTGCATGCTTAGCTTAAATCGTTGTATGTATTGTCACGTATTGTGTCGACAAGGAGTATCTTGGTTTTAAAAATGACAATCGTGTTGTTTGGTTCCGATTTTTCTAAATCAAAGTTTACTTTTCTTTAAATTGTGCATGATGCAATTTCGATAGTAGACATACATCAGGATGACAATGAAAGGAACCGCAACTTTTACTAGATAAATGCCCATTAAAAAATAATAAATTCGCAACGTATTGCATTGGCTCCTACCATCTTGGCGCGTACCCAACCTGCTTATAATGCTCGTGGACAGAAACATACCGCGATGAATACCACATGTTTGCCTATTGAATAACAGGGGCATTGAATAAATATCTGGTATGTGGCCTATTTTCAATTGAATTAGACATTTTGCAAATCAAGAACAAGGTAACGATTAACCTTGCTCAATTCTGACAAAGCATAACGTTTATGTTTATCTTATTTGACCAATAGGAATTGATTAAGGTTATTTGGTAAAGAGAAATTAATGCTAAATAAAAATGCTCTTCGTGTTTTTGAAGAATAATCTTTCAGATTTGTAGTTCTGGATATACAAAACAAAACGCACTTCCCCCGCAGAGGATCAATTAAGCTACCAAAGCACCGATGTATTAGGCTGCACAGCCACGCGTTAATTGGTTTTCTGCATTCTGTTGGCACCCTTAAACTCTAGACTGTTCTCAATCCGTAAGAATCCAAATCATAACGCAGATAGCGTTGACAACTTGTTGTTATGGAACACGCAACTGCAATGAGATGTGTAGGGTAAAAAATAAATGTTATAAAATAGCAGTCGCCAGAAGATGCAAAATAAGTTTATTGTTTACGTTTGCTCAATTAATATTCATTTCTTCAATGACACGATGTTATTGATGAGGATGGTTTAAAACGTGTAGCGTCATTTCAATCATTACATGAGCTGTCGGATAACATCCTTCAAGATATCTATAAAAATATGATTTGAAACAAAACTCAATAAAACTAAACAGATCAAACGTGTGTATTGTTTGTTTGGAGGACGTTTTGAAGTACTCCATCAGGAAAAGGGAATATTTATAAATATACCAGTTCAATCGTATGTTCGTATTATCATAATTAATGAAATGATAGTAACCCTGCTAAATTGATCGAGTATACTTAAAAAGTGCATGAGTCTAGAACAATTCAGCGAACTATGTATGTATTTGCGGAGACAAGCGTAGACAATAAATGGCTTATAAAAATATAGTGAAATCATTGTACTACGTTAGTTTAAAGGGAGGTTAAACTATTAACAAGATTAACACTATTCCTCACAGTTGTCTCCCCTACTACTGGTTCACAACTTCATCCACAAGTTGTTTACAATTATTAAATGAAGATGTATAAATTATGGATAACTCATAATCTCCTTTACTTGTTGCAAATTCGAAATTATAAATGTTTCAAACGGAAGAACGATGTCCTTTTTCCAAAGTTTATAACGTACACATTTCAACAAAAACTTGATATTTAACAACAAATTAAAAACACACCACATATAGTTTCAAGTTATTTATAATAACGTCTGAAACCTTATTATATTGATCCTACTCCATCCTTCAAGGCAGCATCAATATGGGGGCAAATATACTCTGCGAAAAGTTAATACAAGCCACGACTGCAAACTGCAATGTAACACGTCCTTTAAAATTAATATCGGCTACAATCAAAGAATTTAAGATAAATATTTGCTTACACGTTGCAAAGGTAGTTTGATGGTATACAAGAAATTTTGTTTTGGGGAGGAGGTATGAAGTGGGTTTGGAATACCTTTTCATTTACATACTCTCACTTTCTTTAGAAAGTTAAAGGTCTTTAAAGACAGACAAACGAATATGAGCGATGTTGCGTTTAGGTTTCATTCAATTTGGTACATTTTGTTACTTTAATAATTTAACAGTTGTATTTTCATATGATGACCATATTATATCCATACTGTTGTTCGCCAATATTAGCTGAATATATTTTTATTTGTATTTTAATTAATTAATTTATTTCAATCAAAATTGCTTGAACCGACTTTTAAGATGGCTATGATAAAATCGTTGAATATGTATATGTGCTATATTATTTACATTTACAATCATACAGTGTTAGAACTGTTGGGATCATATCTGCTAGAAAGACTGTAAAACACAAAAAGCCAACATTATAACTCCCATTGTGATATCATGTAAATCTTTAATATGGGTAATTTTGTTGTTTTATATATCTACAGATACCATAAAACATAAGTATTCGTTGCAACAAATGAAAGGAATATACATATGCCGTTTTCGTAAATGGTATTTAGAGAATCATATAACTATTTGTTCCAAAAGTTCAGCATTGATATTTAGAGTAACTTTATCATATACATTTACTACAACAACTTTAAGCACAACACAGTGAAAAAATCCTTTTAGCAATAGATTCTTCTTAAAACCAACTTTAAATGTTATTCAATGATTAATGCTTGCTAATAAAAAAAGTACCTGTAGTATACAATTATTTTTCAAGTTGGGCACATTTTAAAGCAATTTTATAAGAACTGTTCCTTGTTTTATAACACTATATTCGTTCTTTTATATAATGATGTTAATCGGGTTTAAAGTGTTCATTTATAATTTCAAAAAAGGACTACTCAAGTTGTTAAAAATACTATAACATTTATTTAACAGAATTCCACGTCGAAAGGTTCTAATCCCAACCTTTCTTCGACTGCAAATTTTGAGAGACTGCCCCCATTTTATTGATACACTATGTTCACAAATTGCTGATGCATACTTTATTTCGATAATGATCATCTTAGTTTCACATTGTCCTAACTTCCACAATACAAACTACCAAACTACCAAAACACTCTTATTATTCTGTTTACATTTAAATCACTTGCTTCGTTTATTGAAGTTTGTTATCTTCATTACAAGGATCAAAATATATTTCCTTAACATGATATTTGAAGAAAATCAACAATTTGTCTAATGATAGTTCCATTTCAATAAGCTATTTAATCCCTCATGTGTCCCTCTCAGCTATCCGTATATTCGTTAACAGTTTGAACGGATTAGATTATTATTAGAAGTGTTGAGATTGTTTCTTTTCGCTTGATTTGTCTTTTACGTGGTCAATGTTATTTTATGATATTATTCACTAAAGAGACCTGCTAAGTAAAGTGATAACTTCATGGACTGTATATGTGTAGTTCGAATACCATGTTTGCCAAATTACATGTGTGATGATCGCTTATGCTGACGTCCGAAAGTATACCGTATGGTACTTAACTATATTAAGTAGTAATAAACATACTTGAACAATCTATAACAATACAAATAGAAGATAGTTACAATATACCAAATAATTTCAGAGCATGAACGCCATTATAATATTTCAAAGGGAAAAAATTTATTCATTAAACATGCAATACATATCATTATAAATGCAAACGGTATATCCCTCATTTTGACTATACAATACATGTCATGACAAAGATGGGCGCTCACAGGAGAAGGAACTTAATCTCAAAACAGATGCAAACGGGTATATATAAAACAAGAGAAATAAACACAAATAGGTTATACTTCGCCACTTGGATATGTTCTCTAAACGACCCATACTTTCCTCCCTTTTTAAAAAAATACAAATTACCATCAAACATGTCATAAAAACCAGACATAGCCCAAATGCGAAAATATTCTGATTCAATATAGTTGTTTCACAGACTGCAGTGTCGATGAAATATATGTCTAAACAGAAGTGGTACCTGCATTACTTTATTTCTAAGCAGAACACATGGTTCATATAAATAATGAAGTGTAGTGAAAAAGCATG
The DNA here is from genome assembly GCF_020536995.1 of Dreissena polymorpha. NCBI lineage: Eukaryota > Metazoa > Mollusca > Bivalvia > Myida > Dreissenidae > Dreissena > Dreissena polymorpha. The sequence goes on from NC_068361.1 coordinate 34,975,792, forward strand.
AGACCAAAATATCTCAGTTTGGTGGTGCAACTGTGATTTTAATTTTGCATTGCAATACCAAAATTATAAGGTACTATTATTTGGTACAAATAAAATGTTACTACAATGCGATTTTTTATGTATCCGTATTAGTATTATATAGTATTATTAGTATTTTGTTATACTTCCTGATGTATATATTTAGGTGCAGTGCTTCCTTAATAAATCGCAATTTATTATTACCAGGGCTAATCTGGTTTACTATAGGTAGAACTAAAGCAAATTTATTTAATCCTTTTTAATCTTAATATAGATTGCATTAACACCAATAACATTTTATGTCGGCTTACTCAGTGTTTCAACAATCTTAGATATTTAATGCTTGCAATACCTATTGCAATTTATCTTGATAATTTTTGACGTTTTAAATAAAACTGTGAAAGTCAGTTTAGCAATCGTGATAGTGTATTTGGGTTTCAAAAGTCGTCACTTTAATCTAAGCATAGATCTATGAATTTGTAATAAGATTATATGATATGTGACCCCAACATTATTTAAGATATAAACGTGTAAATCCAGTCATAAAAATATATGCACCTACTATCATTGAGGTTTGTTATTTAAATTACAGAAGGCCGAGGAGCCGAACACGTATGAAAACACAGTCTATATTTAGAAAATCAGCATTTGCATTTGTTGTGTTAATCAATATCATATTTAGTAACTATATGAAACCAGAGGTCTTTATTATTATCAATCACAACATTTGCTTTTTAACCCAAATTTGTCACAATCGAGCGGCATTTATAAACTGCAGTTTCTTACCGATTTAAGTTTGTCCTCAGCAGTATCACCCCCTGTACGTCGATAATCCAAACTGAGAAGGATAATTTAAACTGAAGAAAAAATGGCGACCGAAATAAAGACTCCAGTCATTTATTTCTAAGAACACGTTTATCTAAGGCAAGTTGTGACATTATAAACGGTTCTCTTTGATAAAATGTTATTTACCAGATACAATGCGCTAATAAACCCATAACAATTAAAAACATCTATGTCTAAATAAATTGAATATGTTTGAAAATCTGGAAAAAGTAAATGAAATTGTCGAAAGATTTAGGCCAAAAACAATTATAATGGAAAGTATTTAATGTTTTAATGCTTGGACTTATGTATTAACCTTTCATATATGTATGTAAAAAATTTGAATGCAAATGCAAATGCGAATGCATACGAAAACGCAATATATTCGTATTTGTTTGGGACAAGAATATACAAATTGGATAATTACCTAACTAGTGTATGGATAATTTCAAACTTGCATTAGGAAGTCGATGGAAAATAACCAAACTGCAAGATGTCTTTATGTTAAGATCTATTTAAAATGAACACTCTTGTAAAATATTTCGAGCTGTCAACAAAAGCATTTTAGCACATTGTTGAACAATCATCATAAAAAATGATTTTGTTTTCTTTTCAGGTAAAACAGAAGATAATGGAAAACTACAGATGTTGTTATTGTACAGAGGCCTTTATAATGCCTAAGAAATTCTAATCCATAACACAACTAACCATAACATAGAAAACATGAAAATTAGAGAACTTACGTTAGATGAAACAACCGGCAAATTTGGTTATCGGACAAAAATTAATGCTGGTATTACTAAAAAAACATAGATGAACAACATCAGCAAATCACTATTGAAAATGACGTTATTAAAGTGATGGAAAAAGTTAATCAAAATGCCTCTAATATGGTGACAAATACATAATTCAGCGTGTAAAGTGCCACTTAAACCTGCAGCTTCTACTTTTCATGCTATCCGAAAAGACACGGAACACGTGTTATGGCATCTCTGTGTACGTGAAATGCAAATCTCGCATGCTTATTATGCTTCTAATTTCAATTGTATATATATATGCAAGTTCCGTTGAAATTGATTTCACTTATAACAAATAAATGAATGTTGATGTTCGTCGAAAGTATTTTTTTATATTCCATTATACATCGTGTGAGTTTTTGGTTATAAATAGTTGTTTTCAAAGAATAATATCCAACCTGTCTTTGGAAAACATGTTCAATACATCGCAGTTTGTGAATTATTCATTTTAAGTTTGGTTATTATCCAAAGATATTTTCATATCAGTTTGGATGTATCCATAAACTTTTATACCCGTCTTGCAAACACATGATTTTAACACAGAAACGCGCACTAGGTGTTAAAAGTAAATTTATATAGGATATTCATGATATTTGGCATATCTCTGATACAGTTTCGTTCGCTCTTTTGTCAATTAAAGTGTAAATAATTCAACACATAGGTCGCACTTCGAGATAATTAGCATTTTCCGAAGACAAATTTATCGTTTTTAACTAGAAAACTATTAAGTCATTGCAAAACTCAAAACGCATGTGTGTGTCAGAAATTCATTATCACATGTGTAGAACAATAACGTCCTTATAAGTTACTAAATTAGCAGAAATGATAAAACAATCACCTACCTTTCAGTTTCAGTTTCGGCCGACATTTTTTTCTTCAGTTTGAATTATCCAACTCAGTTTGGATTACCGACGTACAGGGGTAGGTATTAGGCAAATGAAGTATTATTGAGGTGATGAACTGATGTCCATAAATTTTGCTAATTTCAATACACCTTAAAATTGAACGTGCAACTAAAATTGCAGGACAAGTAGTCATCACTAATGCATGTTCAGGAATACACGCTATAACGTTGTACGTGTTTATTTTCTTAAATACTGCACACAAATGAGTGTCAAATGTATATTATTTAAGCAATATTACTTTGAATAGTGCAGAAAGACTAACAAAACTATTAAAAAGTTGTATTTTTAATAAAACAACATTAGCACTCTGTAAAACGAATGCTTACAATAAAAATATTTTGTTTTAAAAAATTAATACATATTACATGCCATCTTATGCATTTTTAGCATTCGCTAAAATTGTCTGTATTGCATGAATACGCCAAAGTCTTTGTACAATTTTCCTACTCAAAATGAACAAATAAAATCATGTTATTTATTACATAGCAAAATGTATTGAACCCAGTGTCGCTTTGCATACTTGTGAAACACTGTCAATGCATGTTCAGACGTTGATATAATGGGGTGAAATTCTATTGCAATAGAAGACCGTTTGGGTATTGGCAAAATTATACAACAAATAAGTTTTGGCACTGCTCGTTTCATCAAAAATTCGGCAAAAGGTTTGGCGCTAGTTCAGCGCCTGCGGAAAACGGTCGTATAAGAAAAGACGGATCACGCGTTGAACGCGCCAAGAGTGCTCCGCAATAGACATCATCAATTCCGGCTCGATTTATCACGACTGCTTAATACTCACACAACATGTTTTTGTTTGATGCAAATTATAGCGATAGACGGGTTGACTATTTTAAACCTTATATCGTGTAAATTTTTATTCAGTGATGGCTCAATATGTGAGTAAAAAAGAATTGTAAACACTATTACTCTAACTTTGTATCGTAAATGACCATTCGATTGGATTGCACGTTTCTTTTGACTAAATGCATCGAATGAACACAAAATAGTTACATCCAACTAATGTATATTTTGTTCGAAATTATAAGAAACAAAACACAACCTTTTGTACTTTCAATGTATGACAGTATATTTACAAATACGGTCAAAAGTCGATCGGTTTTGATGTCTAAACAGTAGCTGTAGGGAACAATCTAACAAGCTTATTAAAATATTCATGTAGTTTCGAGCCCCGTGAAAAATAACGCAATGAAGAATCATCCGGTTGTCCACGGTTTGATGCCGGTGAGAGAAAAAAATTTAGGGGTAGCTTTCTAACCAAGACATTTACATGAAATCAACAGCCTATAACATGTTGTGGAAATTACCAGCAAGTAGACCCGAAGGAACGATTCTGTATACGTATTTGGCTGAGTTGAGATAAATTCCCAGAAGTTATTCACATCACTGCGCCCTTTTTGAGATGTATTAGTGCAGCGGATAATACGAAACACTATTCAGTTTAGGGAAATCATGACTTATGTATAGATGTTCATATGACGTATAGGCACACGTTTTTGCCCAATAACAAATACTCATACAATGCCATCTTGCACAATTTAATGGTATGTTTTCGGTAAGGTCAATATAGAATGGACTATGGATAAACGCCTTATGCTGATAACACAGCATTTCAAGATATAAAATATCACTGATTAAAGGGAAATGCCACGTATTTGCATAATGGGAAAGACTAAGGAAAAAAAAATGTGTAATGATTAGTGGTTTTATTTTTTTACCAATCACGTGTGACGCTCATTTCCAATTTCACGAGTCCGTGACGAGTATTTTGTTTATTTAGTAACTATACACATGGACGGTATACATAAATGATTTAATCCAATATAAACGTGAAATCAATCATAAATCGTTTATAATTTATCGACAGTGTATGAAAAATATTTGTTAGAATTTAGTATATGCAATTATATAAAATTATCTATGTTGAACTCTCATGTTTGCAATAAACACCGAATATCCTTTGGAATATATTTTGTGTATATAATGTAACATTGCCAGATTGATGTTTAAAGCATAGCCTGATTTCAATTTTCTTTCGAAAAGTATCGTAGTTTGTTGGTTTAGATGGGATTAGATTTTTAGAAGACCTTCATCGTCAGAAAAATTGTCTAATACTGGAGGCGACCAGCGTCGCCCCACCCCTTGATGTCATTGACGTTATTATCATAAAAAGACTCTCTGCGAATACAACGTTAATTGTTTATATGCTATATCTATACTTCATTTGAGTGATAAGTAGATATTGCTTCTAAGGCATTGCAGCAAACGTATGTGTCAATTAAATATATCTTAAGTAAATTAAATGAAATGACTTAAGTCTTGTATTTGATTACAAGTAAAACGATATCACAATTCAATGGTGATGTGACTCACATTATTTTCTCCACCATCATTAAAAACACCTAAAAGGTTACGGTTGACCGATTTCCACCAAAGTCTCGTTTAAGATTATATTAGATTTTTTTTTATAACGGTTGTAATTAAGCCCCGAGCTAGAGGTGCACTATACGTCGATGATAAATGTTGGTAATATCACAGTAGAATTGACCAATTAAGTCTCGGGTAGTTGCAAAGATATTAACAATTCTTTGTACCGCCTTAGTGAAGTGGATAGCGCAGGACTTCTTATCTAGAGGTCGCGGGACCGAATATAGCCTGGGATGCAACATACCTTAGTTTTATACCCGATACAAATCAAGTGACGCCATTTTCGAAGCTGAATAGTTTTAGGATTGAAGACATCAAAAGACATGCAGCATAAAGCGATTGTAAAAAACACGTTAGAGATAACTCACACAAAGAATGGTGTATCCGACCTTTGTTTTTTGAAAAAGTGTTTTCTTGACAAAGAAAATGTACCGATCCGTGGGTTGAGTCAATCCAATGAGCCTAAAAAGCAACGGAATATTGTCTTATAATGGCATTCCGTTTCTATGCGCCTAAGCAGTTAATATATCGATTTCAATTAAACAAACCAATTAGACAATTACATTATTAAAAGAAACAAAACAGTCAGATGGTTGTGTTTATTATTTATGACTTAAGCTTATATGAGGGATAAGACCCATGTACGTCGCACTATTCATACTTTATGCAACACATTATTCTCAGCTATATATTCACCACACAGGCAGCTTAGGAAAAAATATTTTTATTGTTTTTGTTATTAGATAATTGAAAGATTCGACAGTCACGCTGAATTGTAAGGCCTTATGTATGTAAGTCGGATGCGGCGGCAAAAAAATACGATATTGCGCGACGTAAAATTAAAAAAGGGAAACCAAAACAAAGTATCGTTAATAAGTTCTGCATTTATTTGATGTTCTAGCATAATAATGCTACACATCACAATTTTCAATTCTTTCTTCAAAATAATGAAAAGGCCAGTTTAAATTTTTACCGATGTGACCTGTCTTCAGTGCATGTTGCTCCCTATCTTGAGTTTTCCTACTTACATCACTGTTGCGACTGGAACCAACAGAATCAACAGCAATATACACGGAGCAACACACACACGCGCGCGCGCACGCGCGCACGGAAGAACGAACACGCGCACAACCACACAAGTTCACACTTAACCTTATTAACACGCAAATTACCTTCTCACACAATATTTGAAATAGCTCTTACACACACCTTTGTTCTAAAACAAAACACTTAATTCTCGGAAATTCACAGATTATTTGAAATAATAACTTATTTCCAATGACAAAAAAATATTGTGTAACTCTGGTATGCTGGTGCGACTGGAACCAACAGAATCAAGAGCATTATACACGGCTCAACACACACGCGCTCACGCGCACGGAAGAACACACACACGCACAAACACACAAGTTCACACTTAACCTTATGAACACGCAAAATAACCTTCTCACACAAAATTTAAAATAGATCTTTCACACACGTATGTTGTAAAACAAAACACTTAATTCTTGGAAATTCACAGATTATTTGAAGTAATGACTTATTTCTAATGACAAAAATGTATTGTGTAACTCTGGTATGCTGGTGAACATACAATACAATAATTGCAACTAAACATCAGGTTCACATTTGAAGTCTCATGATAGTCATAAATTCGTCCATTGCCTTCAGCATGGCTTCACCTGACGCGTTAAGTACCCGGACTGCGTTGTTCATTTCGACAAGGCCGTTCATTGATTCTCGAACCGGTTTCGCAAATTTCATTGCCTTCACCCAATTGCCACATCGAGCATGCAAGACAGCAAGACCTTAAACGAACACATGCCGATGCTCAAATTTTAATAATTGGATATCACAACGCCTACTAATGAATATTTCATCATTTATTTGACATACACTCTAATTCTACTAAGAATGAACCAGTTAGACTGTGTAAATAAAATATACCATTCAGTTATGCTAAACCTTTTAAAGTGAATCAGGGACCTATACAAACAAAGCGATGCGAAACATCAATGAACTGAAGAACAAGCTAACGCGTTGTTACGCAAAACGGAAACGAGACTTGCGACCAAACGAGACTTCGCGCGACGAGGCAAAGCGATCGAGTAAGATTACAAATTAACCAAGTGTTGCCAACAAAGAAGAATTCATTGAAAAGGTGTGTTGAATTTGAGCCATCTTATTGTTTAATCTCGACTATGCTTTGCATTTACTTATAAAAACAACGGTGGATAGTTTCATCAAATCATGCTTATCATTGTTTACACTTCCATAATCCGATAAACATATGTCGTGGCTTTTTTCAAAAGGCTTAGTCAAATAAAACTCTATACAATTCATGTTGGTTTTCTTACCAACGTTACATTTCAATGCATTGTGTGGTGAAAACTTAATTTACATTATTTGCAAATTCATATCAAATATTATAGAATTTTAGTCATTTTTTTTATTTTGTAATCACTATCAGTGATATCAACATATGTCGCAGCTTTTTTCAAAAGGCTCGGTCAATATTATCCCTATATTAATCTTGTAGGTATGTTTACAGATGTTACATTTCAATGCATTGTGTGGTGCAAATTGTATTTGTATTATTTTCAAATTCATGATTTTGAATGAGCACGAAGACAATACAATTTTAGTTATTTTTTTTATTTTTTACCACTATCAGTTTGATCAACATATGTCGTGGCTCTTTTCGAAAGGCTCAGTTAACACTAGTATTACATTGTTCATGTTGGTATCTTTTAAAACGTTACATTTTAATGCATTGTGTGGTGCAAATTTAAATTGCATTATTTGCAAAGGCAAAATTTTGTATTAGCTCAAAGATTATACTTTTTTAGTCATTTTTTATTGTGTAATCACTATCAATTTGATCAAGCATGTCACAGCTTTTTTCGAAAGGCTCAGTCAATACTTGCCCTATATTATTCTTATGGGTATCTTTACAAATATTACATTTCAATGCATTGTGTGTTGCAAATTTAATATGCATTATTTGCAAAGGCATAATTTTGTATTAGCTCATGATTATACAATTTTAGTCATTTTTTTATTGTTTAATCACTATCAATTTGATCAAATATGTCACAGCTTTTTTCGAAAGGCTCAGTCAATACTAGCCCTATATTAATATTATGGGTATCTTTACAAACATAACATTTAAACGCATTGTGTGATGCTAATTCAATTTGTCTTTTTTAAAATGGCATAATTTTGTATTAGCTCAAAGACGATACAATTTCAGTAATTTTCTTTTTGCACTAAACGTGTTATCAACATATGTCGCGGCTTTTTTCAAAAGGCTTGGTCACTAGTGAATAATTGTGTACGGTTTAATTATCATATTTATCTTCTGTTTTATTAGCTGTCATTTTGCCTTAATTTATATACTTATATTGCCATACTTCTGTTTAAAATATTGTTTTATATTTTCAGTGCGTTAAAAGAAGCAAAAGATGGTCTCTTGCTCATTAGATGGAAAGTTTGACCCCGCAAAGGAAAATGTCATGACGCCAGCGAAACTTAATCGTACAAACCCATGTCATGTCTACATTTAGAACTGAAAAAACATTGTGTAGTTTAATTGTGCTGACATGCATGGGTGATCACAGCTATGCCAAGGATACTGATACTGATTCAACACCGAACTTTGATTCCTTTCTTTACCTGAGACGTACCTTGACCATCCAGCACTAAGATGATGTTACTAAATTCATGTCTACTAGATAAAGCAGTGGCGACAACAAACTTCACAAACCTTCAGCCTTACCGAAGACAAAAGAAAATTCAATCAGAATTTGTTTTAAATATTCAATTGATTAAATGTAATTGTTGCATTTTTTCACAAATGAACACATTCCAGCACTAACTATCACTGCTTAACTCAAAAGTTACTTTTAGATCTTTGATCATGTTAATCAAAAATGTGTGCCCAGAACTCATTATAAATATAAATTTTCCAAACTTGTTTAAACAAGATAATTTGGTATTTAATGTTAATAAGCTTTTTGTGTATTTCTGTAGGCTTTGAATAAATCTTCTGCATCACCATGTCAGGAGGAACCTCAGTCTTTGTTGTTAAAATAATAAATAGAAAATTGTTAGTCTTATTATTAAGTTCTATTGCACATTGCAAAAAGTAACATGTGCAAAATCTTGTTAAAAAATGTGAGTTTTCACATGCTATTGAGTTTTTACAATATTTTCTTTAGCTAAATGATCATTACACTTAGTAACATGGATGTATTGTAACACATACTCTTAAAATAAAAATAATACCAAGTTTACCTATCATGCATGTGCAAATGTGCATGTTTCAGTGGTTTACCGATTTATACTGAGAAAATAAAGATAAACGATTTTCCGCATTGCCTTGCCTTCAAATTCTGCTGTTTTTTGTTCAATACTTGACTAAGAAATCACGAAAAGACTTTCAGTACTACCATGGATATCATGTTCAAAAGGAGTCCAACAGAATAATAAAATGGCTTGTCTTCATTGTCTCGGATGATAAAGAACAATTATACATTTTAAATTGTAAGCAATAGACAGGCGTTGATAATGTTGATATTTTTCACACAGCCGAGTAACATTTTTAACTAATTAAAAGACCGGTCTTTGCTACCTGCACATACGTGCGAAATACAATGGCAATGAAACGCCGATAAACAAATGGTATTGTTACTCGTCAACGCATCCGGTAATTGGGTTCCGTGTAGCATACTTCGTGTTAATATTACTAATTATTTATTTACAAGACAAACTATTTAAAATTAAACGAATATGTATTTGTTTATTAAACAACAAAAGCCGAATACTACGAAACAACTACCACAGTAAATGAGCGAAATCGCTCGCAATCGATATCACTTAGAGGCCTGGTCGATACAGTAATTGTTTTATCGATCGAGATTATCAAATCTCGCGCACCGGTTTATTTTGCGCGCTGAGACGGGATATCACGATATTGCTAATCCCTTTGTGTGTAGAGGTCCCTGAGTGAATATGATAATCATTATATGGTCATAAAATATTTACAATTGGTAGATATAATACGCCGACGTTTGAAGATCAATAAGAACACGAATTATGATACATTATTTGCGTGGAATGTTTTGTCAAAGTCTCTTAGTTTACCCCGTATTGGTGAATAGACATTGACCTTCATAAGCAGATTCCTGTCTACAAAGGTACTATGGACAAAGTCGGCAAGGAACAGAGATGTATTTATGTCCACGTGCACAATTTGTTCGGCGTAATATTCTGCCGGTTGTTCCTCATATGCACTGGGAAACCTAAAGCTGAGATTACAGTTCCTCCCGAGATTGAGTTGTTTTTTTTCTTGAAAAATCAAATGCAAGCGATCATTTGGTGTATAGCGCGGTACAATTATGGCATAGTTTTATTTATCAGTTCCATTGCTTCACCAATTTTTGCCTCAATGATTGCTTGCGCGTGTGTGTTAAACATTTGTTGTCCTTCATGTATGTAGACCTGACTTGTTTCCATCAGCCCGGATCGATTTAAGCCGTCAACAACAGATGGGTTGTTAATGCTGTAGACAATATGGTTGGACACGGGAATTTATAGCGTTTGTACTTTTCAAGTGCATTTTAAAATTCTTGTTTCTGCTCCTTAGCGTTAGTTTCAATTCCTATTAATCCAAGTAGAGCTATTTTTTTATTCATAAATGCGTTTTGATATACAAACGGCCAATAGAGTTTTTCAAAAACATCTGACATATAAATCTCCTCAACCATGTTTCTCAAACGTAAAGATGAGACGTGTTTAATATATATGTGCTCTGACAAGCGATCGTTCCCAAACAAAGAAAGTTGATATTGCCAGTTTTGAAAATATATTTCTTGATTTTCAGGTATGTTTTTCAAGAGTGACATGCCTGTTTTTAACCATTGTACCCTGCTCATGTCCGATAATGTTTCAATGTTCGTGTCATTAATGATCACCTTGTGGAGAAAGTTCAAAGTCCTTTCGCTCTTATTCGAAGTGTCAATCTGTCTTCCGTATATCATTGTGTGTGGGGCGACACCATTCGGTTCATCATTCGGTATCCGTCTTAATGTGATATAATTTGCCATGATGCATAGATTGGGGAATGCTAACTTCGTCATTCATGGATTGAGCATCATCATCCATTATCGTCAACATTAACTGAGGATTGATTTCTCTACCATGATGCATAGATTGGAGAATGCTACCTGCTTCATTTGTCGATTGAGGTTCATCATCCCTTGCCGTCTGAGGATTAATGTCTCTACCATGATGCATAGATTGGGGCATCATATCTACGCTGCCTGCGCCAGTCATGGACTGCGAAGTGTCAATCTGTCTTCTGTATACCATTGTGTGTGGGGCGACACCATTCGGTTCATCATTCATTTCGGTATCCGTCTTAATGTGATGTAATGTGCCATGATGCATAGATTGGGGAATGCTACCTTCGTCATTCATGGATTGAGCATCATCAGTAATTACCGTCAGCATTAACTGAGGATTGATTTCTCTACCATGATGCATAGATTGGAGAATGCTACCTGCTTCATTTGTGGATTGAAGTTCATCATCCATTGCCGTCTGAGGAATAATGTATCGTACGCGCTTTTTCTAAAATTTTCTGTTCATTGTAGTTTTTTCATCATTTCCATTTAATATAATAGGTAACGGGATCTTCATTTACGTTCGATAAATTATTTAGTTCTTAATAATTAACAATTCTGTCCATTCTTCGATTTACGGTCTTAGCGAATGTTGTCTCTATCGTATTTCAATTTCAATTAGCATTAAATGCTACCATTCTTTAAATTATGCGCATTAGCGTTAAGCGCTAATATTCTTTGATCCATAATAGATGTAAATAATTAAAGATGTCGATAGTATAAACAGCCCATTTTATTCTCTGAAAAATATCCAGAAAACACAGTGCTTTGAGTCGTGCACAGTGTTCTCTTAAATATTCTTTCGGTGGCAACTTTTTGAAATCTGATCAGACTTTTCCAAATACGTTTCTCACGTGATCCCACGTGGTCTCACGTGATACGCTGATTCACCTACTTATTTATATTTGTTCGGGTCAAAACTGTTAACCTTTAGTCATGGAACTTTCTTGAAGCTTCTGCTGCTTACGTTCGCGTTCTTGACTTAGTAAACAATTTAGATTGGAATGTGCTACTCTTTCTCTTAGCTTACTTAGCTGTTTTCTATAGTTCATCAAGGTAGTTTTCAACATGTAAAAATTTGTAGCTCACCTAGCACAAAAGAATACCGATGTAGTTTTGTGAAAACTGGGCTTAATGCGTGATATTTGACTTTTTCAATATTTCTAACAATATGCAATAGCTATTTTAAACAATGTACAATAATTATTTTAAACAATATGCAATAGTCATTTTAAACAATATGCAATAGTTATTTTAAAATTTTGTTAATTGAGATTAATTAAAACTTTATTAATTAGGATTAATTTTAATAATTAAATAAGTTTAAATGAAAATTTAGATATAACAAATATTTCATACGATTATGATTTTAATTGGATTAAAAATGTCTCTACCATGATGCATAGATTGGGGAATCATATCTCCGCTGCTTGCGCCAGTCATAGACTGCGGTTCATCATTCATTAACTGGGGATTAATTTCTCTGGATATCGAGTCCACGTGCAACTGGTCATTTTTCAGTATGCGCTGTTGATTCAATGTTAATGGTTTCCCCGAACATTGCTTCTTGGCATTAGCGTCAATTAAAAATATCCCTTCTGCTAATGCAAGTTTCCTTTTTTCGAACTGCTTTTTTCCACTTTGTATTGCAGCATTTGTATTCGAAACAAGACCAGTGTCTTTGTGACTTTCAATAAATAGTTCAAAAGCACGGTCATGCGTGTCTTCAAGTTTATGCAATGAAACAAAACTCTCAGGGTTCATATTTTGTCGGTTCCACCAGAAAGGAATTGTGACGTACTGCTTGGCATTCTTGACAAGCTGGTCGGGATACTCTGCGCTGCTGCCAGTATCTGTGTATGATTTACATCGAAATTGTTGAGATGGTTTGACTTGTTGCTTAGACATTGGGCTTCAAATATTTTCAAACACAAGTCAATAAGTATGATATTAAATCACACTAACTCTGCGATATCTATGCAATGCATGCATGCATTATATATGTAAGTAAGCAAAACGATTTTTAAACGTATAAAGGAAAGGACCTCAAGTCGGAAATTCTGAAACACAGTAATAACATACACTAACGGTTCATGGGGTTAGATTGCTGGACCATTTCATGCAAATTCTTTGACATCGTTTTATAATAGATTAGAGTTCGATTTTTTTCTAAACGTTTTCCTTTTTCGGCTTTACCGTCTTAGATGAGATTTGACCTGGAATGCGTAAAATGATTATATGCAGCGAGCCCTTTCAACAAAATTGCGTGAACATGCAAGTTTATGAGAAGGCAAAATTACTCAAACGGTTTAGTGTAAAACAAAATGTTGGAGATTAAATGTTAAATGTGTGTTGAATTAAACTGATACAGTTTACATTTACATTACAGTAAAATTACAGTCGAAGGTATGTTATTTTGGTTCTCTACTAAATTTGGTAAAAATAATGACCAGTAGCCAATTTTTGTGTTATCTTATCATAAAATTGAAGACAAGTTATCGGCTCGATAACAGTTATCTAGATTAATACGATTGGCTACTGTTAGTTAAATATCATTGTGTTCATATTGTTATTAAATACATTATATGCAACATAAAGTTTTCTTTTCCCTTACAAGATTGCATCGGTGTGAGATTTAAGGCGATCATGGACCTAATATTTAAAGACGCCTCTTGTTAATCTGATATCCATATGTGCTATATTGCCATTAGAAGTGCAATCTTGCAAACCATTTGTTGGAAATATATATATACTTTTTTACCTTTATGAATTCCAACACTATCAGGCAGTAACCTGTTATTTTAAAGGTATCAGTGTAGTCGAAAGAGGTCTACCGATACCGTATTTATTAAAATGAGCCTAAAATTCGGAGATATTTCACAATAGAGCTGACAACTATATGAAGTAACTGACAAGTGGATAATTTCATCAATAACTTAGTTGACTTTTGATCGCAATATTCTAAAAACACTCATTAACATATTCAATTTAAGAGCAATAACTTGAACAATAAAAAGAACGAAACATTTTGCGCGTAGAGACCCCTATAACCATAACCTTTCTTATAGAGTATTCCAAGCAGAATGTAGTTTAACAATAAAAAAGATATGTAATTCAATATGTCAGAAATAGAGACGGATCAAAGTTGATTGTTTTAAAGCTTTCAAAATCGTTGAACCGGCTTATCTTCAATTGATGAAGGTATAAAGCAAACTGTCGATGTACTATGAAGTCTCCAACCTACAAGGAAAAAAGAAAATTTCTAGTATTAAACAATGTTTTTCCTACCGCATGCACAACGAAATACCCACAAATAAAGTTATGACACGTGCCCCTACATAAAATATGGTGTCTTCAAATAAATGGTGTTGAATTTGATAGAGAGTACAGTATTACACAAGTCAAACAATTGGTATGCTGTAACCAGTGAGCAACAGCACACGGCTATATGAGCTTTTGTAAATCCAATAACAACAAGCTAAAGGCGTGCCTGAATATTTCTGTTTACTAGTCGACACAATTGTTGCCGGCCTTGCCAGCCGTAGTGGGTGGAGAATGAATACCAACAACGGTTTATGTTTGTATATGTAATTTCCCCGTGCAGACAATAAATATGAATAAATCTGCAACAATAGCATTAAATTATAATATGAAGATACATTTATTAATGTTCAGGAATAGATAATAAATCATTTCAATATAGCAAACATGTAACAATGCAAACAATGCAACCGCATCGACATGTTTAACAATGCAATATTATTTCATTATATTGACATTAATAATAATAACAATAATAATAACAATAATAATAACACTTATAATAATAACAATGATAGTTATAGTAATAATAATAATAATAATAATAATATGAAATACCTGCAGATGTATTTCGCTATTTGACCGTCGCTATCGTTTTTGGACAGTGGCGCGCAATGGATTATCAATCACGTGCTCGTGCGCATAAACGGCGTTAGTATTTACTATAACAATAGTGGTTAAACACTACCAATACTACAACTACAATACTAATACCAATTGACTATGTCGACTTCAAGATAGTGGCTTGGAACTTAGAAATCGATTTAATCACTCTATGACAATATAATCAACCTATGACAATATACCCCCGGTGTATAAATGGCGTCCTGAGATTTAAATTAATATCAACCCCTAGAGAAACAATCAAATAAATAGGGTGTTTATATTGTAATCATAAATGCTCAAACTTTTAACTTAAAGCATGTCAGAACCGGCTACACCAGAACTACCAAATAACAAACGCATATATAGTGAAACATCTATATATTTTAAACATTCATCACATTTTGAATATTAAAATAATTGTCGGAAATATACTTTTCTGGAATAAGGCGAAACCGTTTTCTTGCAGGTTTTAAATCTTGCATCCCTGAGTTCAAACTATAGTCGTTAGTTAACTGCTTACATGTTTTCCGTAGCGACTTACGTGTATTGGCATATTCTTTATTATTCCATTCATCGGGTTGTTTAAGACGTTCCTTTTGTTCCACTTATATTCTGCATTTTACACGAAATACATCATTACATTCAATGTGACGTAAAACAGTTTATATAGCGAAACAAGCAATATAATATTATTAACAGTGTACTTGCTTTTTCTCGACATAATATGTGTTTTGTTTCTCATTTTACTAATTTCTTTAACCATAGCAGCCACTTTTTGTCCGATGAAAACAACTAAACTATCGTACGTATACACATATGGCCCTACATCCAATACCAAGTCTCATGACAAATAACGTTTTGACGAGTTTCAAGATCCAGACTTAAGTGATAAAACTTAAATAACGAGACTGACGATTTTTTACACAAATACTAAGTATATAATCCATGTACAAATCTAGGAACAATAAAAACATCTTAAGTTGAAATAAAAACGTTTTTTAATGTTATTCAGTGCCAACTAATTTTCGAAAATTACAAATCATATTAGTTTGTTGTGAGCTATCCATATATGGATCCTTTCGAAATATCTCGCGTTAATTAACAGCACATGTTTGGAAGAGTTTCCTTCAATTCATTTGTTATTCTGAAGTCTACGATCTTGAAACAAACAAACTCCAAGGGCAATTATTTAAAAGAGATATCAGTATAACTTGGCTGTTAAGGTTAAGATATAAGTCATGTTCTTGCGACAAGCCCAAAAAACACTTTAATTGTGTAGCTGAATTCATATTAAACTATCGTGAATAAAGTCAGTAATCGTATACGCATGCCCCTCCCCTCCTGAATAGTAGACAATAAAAATGGAATCCGAAAAATGCCGCATGCATGTGAACTAAATGAAGTGAAGCTTAACATCACACCTGATTATTGAAACCTGTCCAATTCTTTAAACTGTTGGGAAATTATTACAACAAATAATTTAAACCGTCCAGTGTGTGCATTTATTTTCAGTTATATTTAACTTGCGGCCGATTTTACTAAATTCAAATGGTTATTGTTCCAGATCATTATCTTCATTATTGCCTTGCTTTGAGCCAATCGAATCGGCGGCGACTATTTTAATAAAATGTTGGGTCTTCAAAAGAAGTCATGTCACTTAAGAAAAACAAAATAAAAATCATAAGTATTTACATTAAAATCGTTATTCCGACAAAACTGTATAAATACAACAATGAAGTATAAACTCCTTCTACTAGTGCTCAAATATATCTCTAAATCGATAAAGACCGCAACACTTCAATCAGGCTCATAATAATAATATTGAAAAGGAAAATTCAAGATACGTATTACGTATCTTTAGTAAATACATGTTCCAATTATGCATGCACTATATATAATTCAAATTGTGAAATGTTTAAAAAAAGATACTTTTCATGTTCAATATCATGAAAACAGATGCTTGTCTTCTTTTTGAAAAAGGGCTTCATATTAGTTGTACTATATTGCAATTAAAGTGTATTTAAGCAAACACAGTTTTTAAATTAATTTGTTTTCATGATGTTTCAAAGTCATTAGTTATAATCAATCAGCATTGAAAGAGCAATCACTCACCTTCCTAGTAAGTTACTCGCCGCAACACGACTGTATCTATTACTGACTGTCTTATATTAACGTTTGTGTTATAGATTGTCACACAAGAAGTCCTCGTAATTGTTCTTGGTAAACTATATGGAACAAACACAGGTTGGGTCCATGACAGAATAGAAACATCGACACTTGTTTTTTTTTGTTTTTTTTGTGGGTTTAGTAAGTGCCATGCGAAAAAAATCCTACTTGTTTTGGTCTGGAATTTAGATCGTTGAGTGCTATCAAGTGCCGTCGAGTGCTGTCCACCAGAAGCTACTTCACACGGTTAATTGCCTAAACAAGAATATCGTTACAGCAAAACGAGTCAAGATTCCGACCTGTGTGTGTCCTTCAGAATAACATTTAAAAAAAATCAGCCAATCATTATCCACATTCATATATATGAATAACAGACATGCTCGATTTCAGTTTTTCAGTCATGTCCATTAAGTAATATAGTTTTATGCTCACCTGATCCATAGCATAGCCGCTTTAAAATGTAGAATTGTTGGCTTAGTGTCAATTGGTGAATTGGCAATCGCCTTAACGTGTGTGCTAGAATGCATTATCGATTTGTAGATATGAAATAACGACGTAATTGGATATGCATAATTGTTTATCAATTTAAACCAATACGTTTAGTTTAAACCTTTTTATTTAAGCTCGATTTCATTGGAAGCCTAAGGCTTATTTAACGCTCTCGATTCCGTTTCCTGGGCCTAGAACCAGTACTTGGTGTCTTTCGGGGAAATCTAAAGAACGCTCTCATGGTAGGGATCGAAACCATGATCCCCGGGCGCTATGCGGACACCATATCCATTACACCACTGCGAATTAAACCAATTAACAAACTCAAATATTCTCAATATAGTACCAATGGTAAATATTCTTGTTGTTATCAATGTGTGCTTTTTTAAATACAATTTTTGGTGTAAATTGATTTTCTTTGGTTAGGTACAATTATATTTGTTTTCCCAGTAGACTGCCCCGTTTAAAAACGTGGTTTTAATCGTTTAGAGCACAGCAGTATTAATACGCCCAAAAAGTTAATGCTGTTTAATTAACGTCTTATATACTTGCTCAGTGAATTGAAATAACGGTTCTTTAAAATTGGTCATTGTCGATTGTTGAATCTTTGTCATGTTGCTCTGATATAATGCTCTGTTATGTTTTATGCTATAGAATTGTAAAATAAGTAAATGTTTTTATATCGATTATTGTGTTGTCAATCATCAATTTAATACACTTTCCTTTCGCATGCGAGGTCCTTGCACGTTCATGTATTTATATTTACACTTGAATAATGTTTACACTTGCTGCTTTGCATATTGATTATTTGATACTTTAATTCAGCTGTATCATCTTTGTACGTAGCATTTTTTTAATTATTTAACACTAAAATAAATCTTTCTTTACCCTGCATAATCCTAATAATTTGCGTCCCTGTATATACTTCTTGTTCTACATAATCATATCATATAACTATGTTAAAACATAAAATTTACATTGTGTATAATACATATAATCATTATTGGTAATTGCGAATAATTTAATTAGATATTAAGTGGTTTTTATGCGTGTCATCCTAATGTTTATAAAATCCGAAAACCATACTTAACGAACCTGTTGGTTTTATTTAGAACACGTTATCTCTATACCAATTGGATGCAATGCAATGCGTGCTGAACAGTGAACTTATTGCTTGCATTTACGTAAAGACACTCTCTAAAGTGTTGTGTTTTATTCAAATTTGTGATGTTCAACGTTATAATAATATTAAGAATATTCATGTATCAAGTGTTATGTAAAAGCGTACATCTCCCGTGCCTACAGCACCTTTATATAAGAGATGTCGCTCTATATAAGCAAGTCTCTTACGGAGATAGTCGATGTACAACTATTTGATATGTATCGAAACACGTTTCTTTTACTCCCCACGTTCGGTGATAAGTTTACAAGGACTGGGTGAATAGCAATAAAGTTACGTAGGTAGTGGAACTGAAAACATGTTTAAATTGCGATTAAAGTAACTGTGTTCCGAAAGCACTTTACTTGACTCCGCATGGTACGAAAAAGCTTCTTTTGGTAAATCACAAGGTTTTTTAAGGCCGTAAGAGCCTGGAAGGACGTCTTTTAATCAGAAACACTTAGATAATAAAGCATAATAATATATGTGGTAAATAACGAAACATAACGATACATATGAGTGCAAAATATAAAATCGGACAAAGCATCAAATATTATCGTTGTCATGAAAACGAAAACACCATCATATTTCATATATTTATCACGCTTTCAAAGCAGGTCTATGACATCAAAAGCAGTAAAAGATAACAGATTTGAAAAACTTTTTTTTACACGCATACTACTTTATTGTACAAGCAAAAACATATACAATTGACACAAGTTCTGAAAATGTGTGTATTTGTCTTAACAAACATATGTATTTACCAATTGCCCATCTGGCATATATGATACAAATAAGATGTCATTCTTCAAAAGAACGCACCTCCAATTACATTTTGCTCTCGAAATTTAAAGTTATTTAAAGTTTTTTTCATTAGTTGCACAGTATTTAGATATAAGTGAACAATACATCGAATATATCACAGAAAGATACTGGTTACTATGGAAACAAAAAAGTGTGCTGCTTTTTTCATTATGAAATTCATTCGAATGCCGCTTAGTACAACACAAGTGTGGATAGGATATATGCGAATACTTATTGAATTTCAGTTCACAAACAGAAAACATGGACTAGCTTATTTTATGGGATTGGTTTAAACCTTTAAAATGGAATTTTCACAGATTTTGGCATGTTTTGAAGTTTATCATTAAATGCTTTATATTGATAAATGAAAACATTGAATCTAAAAAGATTCAGTAAAAATCAAGAATAAGATTTAAAAAAGAAAAAAGGTAACCCTCAGTAGGGCTCGAACCACTGACTTCTGGAGTCCTGGAGTAAACAGTCTACTACTTAGACCACTCGACAATCCTTCCTGACACAATGTAAGTTGCATTTTATACATTATATAAGCAATCCTCGTAGTTTTACAAAATAGAACGATAACAACAGAACTCTCCAAATCATTAATTCGTTGCGCGTTGCAACGCTTTATAATTTGCATGTTTTTTAATCCTAAAAAGATGCATATAATTGGTATTTTAGAGCATGGTTAATGTTCAGTATTACTGTTTCCTTCAAAATTTCATAACTAAAACGAACATTGCGAATCTGATTTGCCCAAACGTGAAAAGACCCTTGTAAGATACATTTTCATAAACTGACCAGCATTTTCGGAGCTTAACATGTTATCGAGATCTTATGATTGTACAACACACCAGCAATGATGATGCTTTTATTAAAAAATTTCACCTGCTAAATACATAAGTGAGGAGCACAAAACATTTATTATCAATGGTTGAATGAAAACAAATTCACATCCACTATTAGACATAGAATATAGCTATAGATTTTTCACAATTGGTGTAGCAAAATAAAAAACAAACATTGTGTAAACCTTATTGAGAGAATATAAAATTTCATGTATCTTAATAAGTGTGCAGAAAAAACAAAAATGTATACATTGTATTTTTTAACATACTTTGACACGCTGAATTTATTTTAAAAGTTATATACCAATGCCATTATGAACTACAATTTAATGTATATCAATCTATAGTTTTAGTTATTTTAATTATTTAATGAAAAATTAACTTTTGAGTCTGCAATAAAATACAATGTCGATCACAACACAATATTGACACACGATGTAATATATGTTATCATCCTTACATAATCCAAACTGACAGCAATATGTAAACTTCGTGCGTGTTTGTATATGTATGTATGTATGTATGTATGTATGTAAGTATGTATGTATGTATGTATGTATGTATGTATGTATGTATGTATGTATGTATGTATGTATGTATGTATGTATGTATGTATGTATGTCTGTATGTATGTATGTATGTATGTATGTATGTATGTATGTATGTATGTATGTATGTATGTATGTATGTATGTCTGTATGTATGTATGTATGTCTGTATGTATGTATGTATGTATGTATGTATGTATGTATGTATGTATGTATGTATGTATGTATGTATGTATGTATGTATGTATGTATGTATGTATGTATGTATGTATGTATGTATGTATGTATGTATGTATGTATGTATGTATGTATGTATGTATGTATGTATGTATGTGTATGTATGTATGTATGTATGTATGTATGTATGTATGTATGTATGTATGTATGTATGTATGTAAGTAAGTATGTATGTATGTATGTATGTATGTATGTATGTATAGGTGCGTGTGTTTGCGTGAGTGCGCTTCCGTGCGTGCGTGCATGTATTTGACTTGCATATTTGTACTTATGTAATAATGGATTTGAATACATGCCAATCAATATAATTATACCGTATTGTGAAAAGTGTGTATATTTGTATATATGTATATGTGTGTGTGTGCGTACTAAAACGCTTCTTGGTTGTTTTAGTATGATGTTGGTCTTTTTAGTTCACTTACGATCAGGTGATGTACATCCGAACTCATGACCCTCTTTGTCTAATGCATCTCTTTACACAGATGCAAACAGTTCTTTATCCACTTCCGATGATTCAGCAACATAACACTTACGTTTTGTTCATTATAACATTCAAAGTCTTATGCAAAAATTAAATGTTCTTTACACAGGTCTACGTGAATTCGATATAATTGGTTTTACTGAAACATGGTTAAATAGTTCAATTTCATCTACTGATCTCCTCTTTCATGGCTTCCACCAACCAATTCGTAAAGATCGACCATTCGATTCACATGGTGGATTTGTTATTTACTTTAATGCAAGTATTGCTTTTAAACGCAGACATGATCTTGAATTAAATAACGTAGAATGTATTTGGATTGAAATGTTTCCCTCAAGAAATAAATCTATTCTTTTTGGCGTATTTCATAGACCGCCAAGTGCGAATAGATCATATATGCATTCCATAGAAGATTCCATTGCGCTAGCCAGAGAAACACGAATAAATGATATTATTATAACAGATGATTTTAACATTAATGCTCTCGCTGAATCGACTGCACGAACAATTAATGAATTATGTCAACAGCATGACCTAACGCAACATATAAACCAACCAACACATTATACTGAACATCCATCTTCCATAATTGACCTTATCTTTGTAAGCAATCGGAATATCGTACTTCTTTCTGGAACAGGCGAACCCTTTTTAGAGCAAACTTCTCGGTACCACTACCCTGTTTTTGTGACATTAAAATTTACAAAACCAAGTTGTAAAACGTTTTATCGTCATATCTGGCGTTACGACATTGGGGATTATTCTAAACTACGACAATTAATGTCAGATACCAATTGGGATCCAGAAACATGCAAACATATTGATATCTACGCGGAAAACATAACTGAAACAATATTGAACATTGCACGTACATGTATTCTTAACACAAATATTTGTATCCGTTCTCGAGATCTTCCATGGATACACAATAACATAAAGAAAAAAATTCGTAAACGGAAACGTCTATTCCGAAAAGCAAAGCAATTACACAGTATTACTGGTTGGTCAAATTTCCGTCATGTCAGGAATGAGGTTGTTCTACTTTTACGTAATTCAAAAACTGAATATTTTAACAGTATTGTACAAAAACTCAAGTCATCCGATCACTGCGCTAAAGACTGGCGGACAACACTTCGAAAAATTTATTCCTAGTAACACAAATAACTCAATTCCGCCTCTTTATGATGATCAAACCAATATTTTTGTAGTGGAGAATAAAAGTAAAGCTGATTTGCTCAATAAGTACTTTGCAAGTCAGTGTTCAGTTGATGAAAGCAACTATGATCTTCCACCTATGCACGATGCAAACTATAACAGCCTTCAGTCTATACATATAACAGAGGAGGAGGTTATTGACTCAATTAAATGTCTAAATGTAGGAAAAGCGTCCGGTCTCGATGGAATAGATAACCGAATCCTCAAAGAGGCAATGTTTCAATTAAGCTAACCCTTAGGTGATTTGTTTAACTCTTGTTTAAATACTTGCAAAATGCCTTCTTTTTGGAAAAGTGCAAATGTGTGCCCAATTTTCAAAAAAGGCGATCCATCCCTAGTGTCTAATTATCGTCTAATATCACTGTTAAATACTACTGAGAAGGTCTTTGAGAGGATATTACATAAACACATTTTTAATTTTCTTCGTGCGAATGAATTTTTTGCTCCCACTCAATCTGGTTTCTTGCCTGGTGACTCCACTGTCAATCAGCTTACATACATATATGATACATTTTGCAGAGCCCTAGACAATGGCCTTGTATGGCCAAGTATGGCATAAAGGTCTATTATGCAAATTACAACATGAATGAAGTCGAGGAAATCTTTTATCGTTTTTGTCATCTTATCTTACCGATCGTAAACAGACAGAAATATTACAAGGATCGCATTCAACCTCTATTGAAATTCTCGCCGGAGTCCCTCAATGCTCTATTCTAGGACCACTTATGTTTTTAGTGTATATAAATGCCATCATTTCTGATATTAATGCACACATAAATTTGTTCGCTGATGACACCAGTCTTTTCATGGTCGTCAATTCACCTAACGTTACTGCAGCCGTATTGCAGTCAGACATTAATACAATTAATCCATCAAAATCCGAATCAATGCTGATTTCTAACAAAATAAATAAACCAACTCATCCACCATTGACTATGCAAAACGTTGATATTCCTATTGCTGATGGCCATACACATTAAGGTGTTTTTATGTCAAATGACTGTACATGGCTTGCACATATATCCTTTGTGAAGGAAAATGCATGGTCACGAGTTCATATAATGCGTCGATTAAAAATAATGCTTGATAGAAAAGATCTCGAGAAAACATATGTATCGTTTATAAGACCGATCCTTGAGTACTCGGACGCTGTATTTGATAATTGTACGCATTATGAAAAAGATGAACTAGAAAAAATCCAAATCGAAGCCGCGCGAAAAACATCTTGAACATGTCCAGTTCATTGTTATACATACAAAACTGACAATATAAGCACGAAGCACAAGCATAGTAATGCGAAAGTAACCAAAATAGTACAAAACAATGTGTGAATGATGCACCCATGAAATTTACATACTTAACTTTTGCACCCAATGTCTCAGACGTTTCAGTTCTCATTTTAAAGATTTTTTTGCAAAATATCGTGAGTATAGTTAGAAATTTAGTGTAAGTATTGATTTTTGTTAACAAATGACAATATATATATATTAGGTCGGTCATAATACAATGTGTCGATATACATTTTTCTAATAAACAAAGGAAGCAACAATTACAAAATGATATTCGTCTTCGATATCATTTGAGCTACATTTACTCTATTAACGTTCGTTTTTTGAAATATGTATATGTCTCCCAGATTCAAAATTTTAACGTATGCGACGAAAGTCTAATTGTGTTATTTTTTTCTAAAAGTTAAGTTTTCATACTTTAATATTGCAAATCCATAATCCAACATATTTATTTCTCTTATACAAGCTGCCATGTGTAGAGTTCTGTATCGCTTCAATCGCAAGCACTGACCAGCTAGCTCAGAAGTATGATCGTGAAAACCTTCAGATAAACCGGAAGTCTAAAAATGCTCACATTACCCTGTTTAATTTATCAGATCAATGGTAGTGCAACATGTCAGATCGATGCAAAATAAAAATAAACGCTTTTTGTTCAAATACAAGCAAATTTCGCGATTTACATAGCGTTCTTATGATCTTCAAGTAATTTTCGGATATCTGTTTGTTTTGGAAGTTGAATGTAAACAAGTGTTTCACAAAAAAGTAACAAACACACAATTAGGTCTTACTCCATGCAACCCTCATGGAATTTAAACGAATTCATTTTGACATTTTATTAAATGGATGTTTTACTTGTATTGTAAATATTTACGTGTACATATTTTAATTCGTCATTTACATTGTTGCAGTATGTAAACAACTGTATCTTGAGCCAAATAAAGTTGACATTATTTAATAATAATATTATATTTGCAGATAAACAAATATTAAAAGTTAGAGAGAAATACAAAACAAATTCAGTCCCAGAAATGAATGTTCATAATTATCATTATCATCAGTAAAGGTCAATTTTAACACTTTTGAAAACTTTATAATATCAAAGATAAATGTTTAAAATGCGGAATAATCATATTTGCAATAATAAGAGTTACGCCTTAAATACAATAAATAAAAACAAATGTGAACCATCCAACATACACCATACACAGACGACACAAATTATAAATAATTTTGACAATTTAAATACAAACAAATGTCTAAATACAGAAACAACTTGTACATGTTATGATATCTAATATAAAATTAATTTGTTTATCGGTCATTGCAAAATAATATTAATTGTAGACGATGATTTTTTTGTGCAATTAGTATATAGTACAATACAAATGTAGTAATTGTTCAATAATGAACGAACTAATAGAGTGCAATGATAACTATAAGGCGTGTTTAATTTGTATTTAATTCGAAGGAATTGTCAATTGCAAATAATTCGCGAGATACCTCGCGAGAAAAGATATAGAAAGTTTGTGTTTATGAATTTGAGCACTGTTTCGTCAATATTTACCAGAATTTTATGTTAAAAATAAAAATCCGACATATACGGAATTATTCAACCTTTTCTATAGTATACAATAAGTATTTGTAAATATTTTTACTCGGGTAATCGCCGAGTGTAAAGACGCGGCGTGATTCTGCGGATCGATGGCATCCGAGGCAGAAACAGACGCGGCTGTTTTTATTTGTAGAAAACAGTATGTGCTTGGAAACATGGCTAGTACGACCTGATTTAAGTGCACCAAATCTTCTTCAGTTTTTTGTCATTCGGAAACTGGATTTTTTTTATCACATTATCTTTTCCAGAACGTGATTTACAGCCAAAGGCCGCACATATAACCATTTACCCTATTACCGTGAGAGAAAATCACGAAAATATCAATAAAACAGAAAAATAAAACCCGAATTATGAACTATCGCTTATCTTCTAAGCGGACGCGAAAATGCTTGTTCAGCTGTGACGTCACAAAACATGGTAGAACAGGGGAGATTAGCAAATCAACGCTTTGCGAGTTACGATCATAAAAGTCAACAAAATCATCTTTTTCATGTTAAACACACACGCAAACGTTATTTTTTCCGATAATGTAATCATACCTCAATGTAAATAGCGTTAAATATATTATCTTTGGATTTTCTTTGAAATTGACCTTTAATTAAGCAAATTCACACTCAATATAGGAAAAGTATTAACTAAGCATTAGACATATAAGTTATAACACACCTTCATCTTACCAATACGATCATTTATTCAGTATGGCAATAAGTTTATATTCAATCCTTACGCATCTTCAACCAATCACACCACATCCAGTATCATAATTGTCAATAACGAATTTAGATAACTTATATGGGTTTTTAATCCTAAAATACATTATAATTACGTGTCGATGAGAAATTCATCTCAATAGCAATATGATAATTACTGAGGTCATAGTTGGTTTTGCAGTCCCCACATCCAATTAATTTTACTTGTAAATGCTTAATTTATATAACACTCCACAACCTTATAAGTAGAGTCATTCAATTCAAAATGCAGTTTTTGCAACCAAATATACATTTCTCTCCTCTCCCCCTGACCGCGTGTTCTAAAGTCAGCAGTCTTTATAATAATTGTTATAATTTAATAACTGAGCAAATAGTGTATAAGGTGAAATATTCAAAACAGAATTTCTTCAAGCCCAAATCAATGTTCAACTAGAAACATGTCTTGCTACTGGTAAGGGCGAATTCAACAATTCCTTTACTATCGCAAATTAACTTTATTATTGTAAATGTAAGACCAACGGCGGCAATATTGTATTCCTTAAAATATCAGTCCAATAAATACTTATCTATGTACTAATTAAATGTTAGATAACCATCATAAAATCATAATTATTTTATTTGATAGGTTTAAATGGACTATCTATTTTAACTAGCATTAACAACAGTCTCATCTGTAATCATCATGATACAATATTTTCTTAAGGTAGTGGGAGCCTAATGAGTTATGTTACAGAAATGAAATTTGTTATTATTTCCACATTGAAAATTGTATAGCACTTGCTATTGCAAAACATTAAAACTTTTTACTAGCCTGTTAACTTTTAACACTACATTGTACATATTTATTTAACACAATATAGTTGATAAATAATACATTAATTTCATGAACGTTTACCGTTTCTATCTCAAGAAATAACACTTTGAGTATGCCGACCCCCAACTGTTGTTCACGCCATGGAATTCAGCATAAATGTGGATATCGAATTGATTTTGGGTTTTCTTGTTTGTTATTAAAAGAGACAGTTAAATACTCTGATATGCTTCAATGGGCGGTCAAAAAGATTGCTATATATCACGAAATAAAAAATTCTAAAATACCGTTATTAAATGTTTTATATTGATAAATTTAAACATTGGATCTAAAAATCTCCAGTAAAAATATCAAGAATAAATTTAAAAAAAGAAAAAATGTAACCCTCAACATGGCTCGAACCAATGATCCCTGGAGTCCAGGATTAAAACGTCTCCCATTTAGACCACTCGCAATCCATGCTTATACCATGAGAGTTGTATTTTATACTTCATATGAGCAATCCTCGTAGTTTCTTAAAATATAACGACAACAACAGAACACTCCAAATTACCTGCATACTCAGTAAAATTTTATTACCGAATATACTGAAAATATGAAAACTTAACAACACTTTTCAAGTAATATAATATACCAGTCGTGATATTTTTATAAATTTAAACTAATAATTGTAAAATCATACGGTATTTTAGCACTTTTCTGTGTTTCGTGATATGTCGCATTTCGGTTGAACATCCCTTTGATATTCATATAATAGTACATAAATAAGAAAATCTTAAGGTCACCAAAAATCCAAAGGCAACCCATGCATACAGCTGCACATCTCTACAAAGATGTCAAGGTATTTTCAATCTTACATAGTAAAAAATATATGTTGCAATTGACGCACTATCCACATTACCATCATTTACAGACATGTTGCCATGAGCATCAACACAGATGTCATCTAGTGTCTGGGCTTGAGAAGAATTCGGCACAGATTGCTTCACAAACGTGGAGAACTTTGAACCCGTTTCAATATTAACGACAGCAATCAGAGTCATATTTGGACTCATTGTACATCGAACTCTAATAAATTCACTCAATCCTTTTTTCATGTATTCAATTATCTCTTTTTAAGTGTTATACAGACGCCTTATAGCAATTCTTTATTTCAGAAACGATCGATTTTTAGGACAACAGACACTTTACAAATAGACGACTCATTTACCTCAAATAAACAAACATGAAAATATATGTTGCATGATTTAATATGACATAACGTTGAAACTCTACTCAATCTTACCTTCTTGTAAATTGAATTCACTTTGTGCGCATGGACAAAGTTAAAAAAGAAGTTAGTCTTACTTGGATTTGTTGTTTCAAGGTCGAGGATACTTCGACTGTCTTTGACTCAAATTTTACAAAATAGAAAATGCCTTTCAAAACTGTTCTAGGCATAGCTTTGATATCACATCTGCTATATGCCCAACGTCTAAATGAAGAGTAACCAAACTGTAAGTGAATGTGTAAATATAATATGTCATTAAGTCAAAGAAATTCGTTACACATCCTGCAGTTTTTATAGCCGTACTTCATAATTTTCAATTGATAAGAATATTATTTATGTATTGAAAATGTTAATAAAACCTACCGTTATAGTAATGTGTCTGCAATACACTGCCTTCATTTAACAGCGAAACCACGTTGGTTATCGGTATCACATTCGTGTTTGTGTGTTTGTTCACCGCCTGGTCTTGTCACGCACTATCATTTGGCAAGAAAATGTCAAAAGCCGTTACGTCATGAACGAACTTTATTTTCCAACGAGTTAATTATTATAAATTATTTAAAGAATATTTTAATTTAATTAATCTTAGGGATATTAACATATTCAGATCTTAAATATAAAAAACACACACAGTATCATTTTTTAGTTTTTAAATTCAAAAAGCAGTCGTTTATGTCTTGGTTTAAATATAATTTCCGGACTTTGACGTAGATATCCAATCGTTGCCGAACACTTTCCGAAAGCGGCGTTATCGCCCGAATATTACCGATCTCATTAGGTCCACACTGCCTTAACTCCGTAACTGACCTAGGGAAAATACAGTTTAAGTTTAAAATTGTTTTTAAAATTCTCGCCGCATAGTTATCAGTTTACTACCAGGGGTGTCATTAAAGATCCAACCCAGTTGAAGAAAATTTCCTCTCCCTCCTCTCCCCAACGTTGAGCCATTAAACCTTTCATTTGTACATACACCCAGTACACTTAATAACTATTTGGCAAATGTGTTGGACATTTAAAAGTAAGAAATCAGTTAAAAGAAGGAGGAATCATACAAGCAGATTAGTATAATGTCATCATTATAAAAACAAGTGATAGTCACAACTACAACCTTCATCATTATAATTATTTCATACATAGTGTTGTCAAATTTTACTGTTGGTATATAATACACACATTAGGTTTATGATAATTATTTTGAAAAATTTCACTTTAATTTAAAGTTTAAACAGTGTGTAGGTGTTTGTTGGTCTACAAGTTTAAATTAAGGATTAATATCAAAATAACATAAATGTTAATGTTTTTTTTATCATAATGATGACTCTTCGTCTGAACTGATTGATAGGAAAGATATCAACATATAAGAGGGTTGATCAGCATCGTGCCTTCATTGATTTGGCCTGTTACTCATGATATATCCCATGTAAATTATTATGCCTTTGTTAGTTGTTTAAGACATAAGATTGCAAAGTAATTATATTATCATTCTTTTCTATAATTTCATCCATTCCTATAGAATTAACCAATCTTTTTTTGGACGTTATGACATATTTCTAATAAAACTTAAGTTATTTATGTTTATTTAGAAAATTCAATCGCATAGAAGTTCTTTTTTGGTTAAAAACATATAAATTTGATATTCTATTCGGAAAAATATAATTAAGGTACACATGTGTCAATATTTGCTACATGAGTTGTGTAAATGCTGATAAGTTAGAGAATATAACAAAACAATTAACCGTATGCCGGTGTTAAATAGTCTATTAGAATATTTATTTAACGACTTCTATCAAAATTATTACTAAAATTTAGTGTTTTCCTTTACAAATGATAACTTGACATATTGATAGGAAAGATAGTAACAAATGGAGGTTGCTAAAGTTCCTTCCTTAAATTAGCCTGTTACTAAGGAAATATTTGTTATCAACCCATGAGTCAGACTTCGGACCTCAGACATTTCCGATATAAGTTCTTTAAGTTCGGTTTCTATTCCGAAACTGAAGGCTCTCGTGTCGAACGAAAAAAAAGAAATTTAAAACTTTGATTTGGTTGGAAATGAAAATTAAACTTCGAATGTGTACAAATATTGACTTGTATAGGTTTTTTTTCTTCTGTTGATCGTTTTAATATAAACAAGATCTGTTTATATTAAACAGACGTGTACGCCGTGGCGTAGTGGATATGGTGTCCGCCTAGCGATCGGGAGGTCACGGGTTCGATCCCCACTGTGGGAGCGTTCTTTAGATCTCCCCCATAGACACCATGGAAAAGGACTCGAGAGCATTTCATATAAGCTTAGGCTTGTTATGCAATCGAGCTTTAATAAATAGGTTTTTAAAAAAAGAAGAAAAAAATGATCTGTTTGTGAAACACTATGTCCCCCATATATTTGACCTTTTGACATTGAAGAATGACCTTGACCTTGCCCTTTTACCACTTAAAATGTGCAGATCCATGCATATGCTAAGTTTGTTATGAAGTTATAGTGTATATAAAATGAGCGATTTTGACCCTTATAATTGACCTTTGACCTTGAAAAATGACCTTGATCTTTCACCATTCAAAATGTGCAGCTCTATGAGATACACATGCATGCCAAATATGACGTTGCTATCTCCAATATTGCAAATGTTATGGCAAATAATACAGTTTGACGCAGACCAACAAACCAACAAACAAACCAACAAACCAACAATCAGACAGGGCAAAAACAATATCTCCCCCAGTATCGACTGGGGGACATACAAAAGAACGGTTCATTACCAACCAGTCGAGCACACTGCTATCTGTTCGGGGGGAACTCTTAGAACGCTAGAACTATCAGAACCAGTTAAATCATGTATGGATTCTATGAAGTTAGCAAAAAATAACTGAGCATATTTTAAAATGACCTTTACTGATTTCAATTCTATTTATGATTGTTAAGCAACAGCGGCGAAGGATTCAAACTTCCCCTTTTTCATGGCCTTGTCAACATATGATGCGAAATTAAGCATTTCGAACAGCTTGTAAAGTTTCGCCGAGTATTATAGGGTTTACCACAGGTGCTTAGCGTGTGGCAATGATATTGAGTAGTGCAAACATCATTTGGAATGATAAATAATCATTTTATAACGAAAAATCAACTTTTCTGAAAAAAAAACTATCAAATATATATATATAACAAATATTCAACACGAAATCACCCGAAAACAGGTTGCAACGCTTTGAACAGCCATTACTTCATCAAATTTGCAGCGATTTTCATCCCCTTGGTGTTATTCAACGCAGAAATACATTTTCTTTCTGGAAATGTATATATCTTGTTATATTTATACACATGCTGGGTCAAATTAAAAAAAATAACACGATTCATATTTAGCAAAAACAATGTCTTAATAACTGTTCATTTCGCAACAATGCACAATCGACCAATTTAAGATTATCGGGCTTATCTGAACGGATTTTTCAAGGTGATGGGTCACATATTTTGAGCTCCTGTGTTATTGCTCAGAAAAAACAATGATAATCAAGGATACTTTTACATGAAAAGGTGTGGATTAATTGGAACTATACAATGGACTAATTTTCATATAAAAAAAACTAGTTAATAAGGAAAGCATAATTTCCTTTGATTTAATACTGAGCTAAAAATAGACTTGCCTTTTCCTCGTAAGTAATATAACAATATTTGATCAATTATTGGATAAGCTGGTAGATACACGGTTAAATGAAGAAAACAACCAGAGATCCGATCACAATGAGCAGTATTTAAGAAAAAGCAATATTAAAGTTATGGATGTTAAAGAGGACCAAACCGAAAACATTATTATTATTATTATTATAATACCGGATTTATATAGCATCCTTTTTATGCAAGAGTGCACGTTCAAAGGCGCTTTACATAAGAACATTTGACGTATCGCAGATACCAATACATTTTGCAACACTGTTTCAAAAGCAATCGATCAAAATTTCTCAATTATACAATAAAACTACTCTTTTATACTATAAGTACTACGTAAAAACATGCACAGTGGCCCTAGATTAGAATGATAAACAAGACACTATAAAACTACCCTATGTGTATAGCTATAAGACAATTAATGAAACAATAAAATCTAAAACTTAAACAATAAGTACTACGTACAACAACAAAAAACATGCACAGTAACCATATATTAGAAAGATCGTCAAGACAAACCAGAGACAAAAAAAAGACAGAGACAAGGGCAACGTCAGTATACCATTACCACGAGTCCAAAAACCCCCAAAGGAATAATTATGCTTCCTTTAAAAGGGTAAATTCAAGTTCATACTGATTTAGACAAGGGTAACGTCAGGATACCATTACCACGAGTCCATAAACCCTCAAAGGAATAATTATGCTTCCTTTTAAAGGGTTAATTCAAGTTCATAATGATTGAGATTTTATATAATGAATTGAAAAAACCACTGCTTATATTGCATAAGATTTGAGGAAGAGCTGGGTTTTCAGTGCCTTTTTGAATGAATTCAGTGTTAAAAAAACCTCGAATGGTTGATGGAAGCGAGTTCCAGAGTTTGG
Source organism: Dreissena polymorpha (assembly GCF_020536995.1). Taxonomy (NCBI): domain Eukaryota; kingdom Metazoa; phylum Mollusca; class Bivalvia; order Myida; family Dreissenidae; genus Dreissena; species Dreissena polymorpha. Next base: position 35,009,073 of record NC_068361.1, read on the forward strand.
GAGCAGCGTACATGAAACTTCGCTCCCCGTATGATACGGATTAAATCTTCGTTGGAATCACTAATGAAATCGCTTCGTTCTGTGATCTTAAGTTCCGCCTTGGTTCGTAGACTACAAGTAGGTTTTTCAGATATACAGGCGATTGTCTATTAAGGGCTTTGAACGAATCTGAAAGTATTTTGAAGTGGATTCTATTTTCTACTGGGAGACAGTGTAATTCTTTTAGGATCGGTGTAATGTGACTATAGCGGGATGTTCTTGTGATAACACGCGCCGCAGTGTTTTCAACATATTGTAGTTTCTTGATAGCTGATGTTTGTGTTCCAAACAGCAGTGCATTGCAATAGTCTAGCCGAGACGTGACAAGTGAATTGACCAAGGATTGTGTGGCATTTGGTGTAAGATATTGCCTGATGTGACCTACTTGCCTAATCTGACCGAAACATGATCTACTTATCGCGTTAATATGGTGTTCCATGTTCATTCTTGAATCAAACCAAGCACCGAGATTTCGAACGTATTGCGATGGTTTAATTGTCGAGTCCCCTATTTTAATAGTTTACCCATCTACGTACCTGGCGTTGTTTTGACTCGAAAATATTATGACCTCGGTTTTGTCGGTGTTAAGTTTGAGCATATTTGTATTCATCCATGAGATAATATCGTGGAGGCACTTTTCAACTCGATTTAGTATTTCGACTTGGGGTGCTCCATTGGTGGGTTCAAAGGAAAGGTAAAGGTGCGAGTCATCGGCGTAGAAGTGATGCCCCAGTCCATGTTTTTTCCAAAGTCCCCCAACAAATATAGTATACATGGTATAAAATTGTGGGCCTAACACAGATCCCTGGGGTACGCTGAAGGTCAGCAGCACTGGTTCTGATACCTTGCCGTCAATGCTCATCGTTTGGAAGCGGTCAGACAGGTAGGAAGCTACCCACTGTAGTTCAGCAAAGCCAAACTGTTGTTAGAGGCGGTTTAAAAGGGTTATGTGGTCGATGGTGTCGAAAGCGGCAGAGAGATCCAGCATAACAAAGACAGTGACCTTTTTCTTATCTAATGATTGTAGGACATCGTTTTGAACTTTTAATAAAGCTGTTTCTGTTGAGCGAAACTTCCTGTATGCAGACTGGTTTTCTTCATTTAAATTGTTTCCTGTCAATTGTTCATCTATTCTTTTGCTGACAACTTTCTCCAATAATGTTGAAACATATGGCAGATTCGAAACCGGGCGATAGCTTTGTAGTGTTTCTTTATCTAAGGTGGGCTTTTGTTAATGAAGGTCTTTAACGTGATGTGTTAAAGGATCTTGGCACACTTGCTGTTTCCATCGAAAGATTGATGATTTTTTGTCAATATTGGTAGCAGTTCAGTTTTGCATTCTTTCAGGAGCCAAGTTGGAATAGGGTCAATCTCGCAAGATTTATTTGGGGATTGCATAATGATTTTTCAATTTCTTCCTCAGTTGTCAGACGGAAACGGGCCAAATGCATGTTTCTGCTGTTGGGTTATTATCATTACTCTGTTTTGAATTTGCTTGAGAAAGGGCATGTTCAGAGATATCTTTTCTGATACCTTCAACTTTATTTATGAAAAAATTATTTAAATCTTGTGCTAACTCATCGGATGTTTTGCCAGACGGGAGAGTTATTTCAGATGGGCCATCAAGTAATTGTTTTGTGATATTTTGCATGCTCTTTTGATCACGGCCACAGGATGTTACTTTATCTGAATAAAAATATACGCGTGCTTTTTTCAACATTTTGTTCATTTTATCGCAGTGGTCTCTATCAATTTCATGATCAATAGTGAGTCTCGATTTTAGCCATTTTCACAGCTCTCTCCGCAAAAATAACAACTTTATATCAACAACAAAATATCCAATTTAAGCCACAATAGATTTTTGCAATGCTCCGAATTCCTACTTCAAATGGCAGACAAGACATGTTCTCATAAAAGTAAGAAATAACGACGAAAACAGCTCCGTAATGGGAAAGCGAAAATAGATGGCGAATGCTGGCCACCGCCTGGTGGATGATGAGCCGACTACAGCTCCACAAGGACATAGATTCAACATGATTTTACAACGGCTCTGTGTTCGCGCTAATCAAACGACAAGAGCGCAATAAATTTGTCTTGTATGACAATATTGACATATCGATTTGTGAATAACGTGCCAAGCGTAATTAAAGCATATTTCCTCTCCTGAGTGCGATCAATGCGCTCATTTAACCTGCCGCTGCTGATCCGATGAGCGGCATTTTGTTTCGTTTTTACTCTGACATCTTGTATAATATAAGTTGATGCTTTTTGTATGTAGAAAATAATATATAATATATAATATATAAAATAATATATAATTTGATTTAAAATACTAAATAATAATCTAAAAAATGTAATGCCATGTATAACAGTATTTTGTTATGAAATAAAAAAAATATAAAGTGTATCTAGCTATGCTGTTAGTCTTGTCTATGCATGTACACTGCTCTCTGTTATTATTTTTTTTTACTCCCTATAATTCTTACAGCATATTTTAATGCAAAGTGCAAAATAACATTATATTTATACATATATACCCCATAGGGAAGAACCTCAATATGTGTTTAAATTGCCTTTACCAAACCGAACACAATGTTAATAGTTTAATCTAACACCGCTGAAACTGAAAAGTTTTTGTAAGCGTAATTTAAATACAGTGACTCATGAAACTGTTAAAAGGCCCACTGTTTACATTATATTTATAGAACAGGATTTAACCACTATTTGCCTCAAACTGATGTAAACATCAGATGCCCCACTGTTTACATTCTATTTATATAACATGCTTTTTCCACTATTGACCTAACTATGTTATAATGCAGAGAGTAGCCTTTCAAGAGTATAGAGAATATAGTGTCTGTATAATTGTAAGTAAACTAGCTGTCATCAAATTGTAAGGATGATGTCGATATAGTCTTGTGTATTCTGCCTTTATAGCTTCCCTTCTTGCAATATGCTCAACTCAACTGTAAATAATATCGACTGTTAATCCCCCTGTCAGTAAGACATGATTTATAACTACATAAATCACCTATAGTGTATATGTAAGTTTTAACAACATTTAATAACTTAAAAACACAAAATCAGAAGCATGTTTTTTTTCCTTATTTTTGTCCAACTGTTTTTCTGAAAACACTTATCCCTACAGATCATCCATAGTGTTGCTATCGCATAGATGGTCGTATATGTGTTTATGCATTCATTAGTGTACATGAAAGTATTTTGTTCTTAATAATATTTTACAAGTTCCTTAACACAGTTCTATGGTTTGTTTATATAATTTCAAGTTTGTTTTATGTATATGGAATGCTGAGATATATTTCCCCATAGATCACCTATTTTAATAAATACGTTATCCCCTTTGGGGTAATTCAATAATTAATGAATACCAATAGCCTTATCGTTAAAATGTTAATGACTATATTCCTGACTAATCCTTAAAACAAATCGTCAAACAATAATGTTTATACAATTGTTATTGTAATTGCTAAATAATCTTGACTAAGAGTGTTGAAACGGACTGAAAGACTGAAACCACCAAAATTATATTTGCTTAATTTGTCTTCTGATGTTTTACAGTTGAAGTAGCTTTTGGATTGTGTAAATGTTTATGTTTCAAATTCTTAGTTAATACAAAACATAGTGTGCGTGTCACAAAGGTACTCTCAGTCATTTAATCAATTAATGTGTATCGTGGATATACGCGTTTTACTGTATGATCGATGGAAATATCGATTTATTTTACGACCATTTTACATTAATTTCCAATTGTTTTAGAAAACATATCTTAAAATCAACTCAGTTACTTGCTGTAATTTTGTTTTGCAACATGGAAATTATAGCGATGATAAATCATGTGAACGAAAATTGTGTTGTGATCCAATTAAATAACTTAATTTTATTTTTATTGTCATTCTATTAATTGTAGCGTTTTTGTCAACTCGCAAGAGAATGATTTATCAATATTATATAGATCTTCCGCGATAAACGTACGTACAAGCAATAGCCTCATTTCCTCATCAAGAGCAAAATTATATATGTGCTTACTTTAGAATATACTAATTGTCTGTATACAAGTAACCAACTATCATGAAGTGACATAATTGGCGAAACAAAGATCTAATTAGTTTGATACCACGTTAATAACCGAATTGTCACATTCTGGTCACTAAATGGCTCTAAGAATATGATCTAACAATTTATTTAATAAGGATTAATAGGAATACGCCATTTGCTAGTCTTGCTGAAAAGAACACTATTCTAAATTGTTTTGTTTCTCATTATTAGCACTTTACTATAGTATAATGACGCTTATCATTCTTTTTATTTATAATCTCATTTTTCCAGAAGTAATTTTATTGAGTATTTATAGATAATAAACTAAACCTGTTGTTTTGTATTTGCGGACAGCAGTAATGACAATAGAATCGCACAGTACTTGTCTGTTTTGGATTCATTGATAAATCATTTCGTCAAGATACTCGCTTGAAATGGAATTGTGAAACTCTTCTACTGCTAAATAACTGGTTGCAACGGCGCTACTCTATCGTTTGCATAATCAAGTAAATTATCAACATTCAGTTCTAATGTTATTTAGATCGACGAGCTATCAACAGATCTGTGTCTTAATATATACTTTAGTTTCTTTTATTCAGTTAAAAATATCTAAGCAAGTTTATAGTGATTATTTGTTATTATTATATTATTATTGTTAATGATATGGGAATCCTATACACATATTAATAATAATTATAACTAAATAAACATGTATTTGTCCTATAGTGCCATCCACTCTCAGATTTAGACACGTCAAGTGATTTTCTAGGACATGGTTTACATTTTATATTGCAGTGCACTAATCTTTCTTTTGAATTTATATTTTGTTTAGAAAACAACCACATATATTTAATCAAACAAGAGGGTGCTATGTCGCTCACTAATAAACTGTAAAAACTACATGCAACCTGCTATGTGTAGATTTTGCGATGTGTGTGTAATAACTACATTTTTTTCTAGGTTTTTTACTCTCTGTGGCACAGAGTAAATGTGGTCTGAGACAGTATTAGAACAAGTTAAACGTTTTTTCTGTAAACACATATGTAACACTGGCGGCTCCAGTTACATGTTTATTGAGTGGATATTATAATAAATATGAGAGCGTCGTAACTGATCTGTAACTGACCGTCCTGAAAATTTACAAATTATCAATTCGCATATTTAATAATAAGGCTACAAATTTTAGGTGATTACCATGGTAACCATACTCAATAATTATACATACATGTACACATCAAACTAATATTCTTCTTTAAAACATAATGGTGTGCTGTGTGGTGGTTCGAATCAACATATTAACATATAAATGGCATAGTAAGATAACATATTAATTCACTTAAAACCTAGGTATCCTGAAAACAACACATTGACAATAACAATAGTTTTTATACGGCGTAACTCTTGACAAAAATGCACATATTACTAACGGCGTATGAGCTACTCTCGACCTGGTCTCTCTCAGCCTTGAGGAGGTTAGCGCTGTGACTGCTGTAATATTAGTATGTCAAGGTGAAAGTGATGTGCAACAACCAATGAAAAAGTTATTGACAGCCCAAAATTTTTATCAGAAAGTAAAGAACAAAATAGGAGCGAGTTGGGTCATAAATGCCGGAAATTCACAGGGACAGATACCTTTACACAAAGATGACCATTCCTTTCAGTAAGATGTAAAAATATGTACACGATTCCCATCGATATTCGAGCCTTCAATATCGAAACATAAAACCAAGCATCATAAACCGGAACTTCTGTGTGTCGAACTAGTCACAACCGATACACCACCTTACATACAATAAATCGGTTACACAACACTAGTTGTATAGACCTGTTACACATAACAAGAGGGCCAAGATGGCCCTAGTTCGGTCACCTTTTTTTACAAGGCCTTGTTCATTGCTTAGTTGAAATTTCAGTACTCTAGAGCATATCAGAATAATCAGATTGGTTAACTCTTGAAGCGTGAGCATATGATTAATTCTGGTTGAGTACTGTCCATTTGGATGTGTTGTTTGCAATGCAAGCATTTGCAAGCAATGATAATTCTACATGCGTTTACAAGGTATTTGTAGGATTTGGACCTCGTGATCAAGATTTTGACCCCACATGACCTAATTTCAAACTTTGCCTAGATATCATCAAGAAAAATAGCCTGGTCAGGTATCATCATTATTGGACCAAAACTATGGCCTCTAGTGTGTTTACATGGTTTGTAAGATTAGACCCCATGACCGAGATTTTTTCCCCACATTACCAAACGTCAAACTTGACCTAGATATTGTCCGGACAAACATCCTGATAAAGTTTCATCATTATTGAACCAACAATCTAGCGTATGAAGTGTTTACGAGGTTTTTGTAAGATTTGACCTGGTGACCTATATTTTGATCCCTCGTAACCAAACATCATACTGTGCTTACAAAAATAAATATTATCACCAAGATTCATAAAATCTTGAACCAAATTGTGACCTCTAGAGTGTTAACAAGGATTTTGTATAATGCAATGAAAATGTTGACAATCTAAGGGCAATAATTCTGGCATTTATTATGCGATTTTGCTCATTATTTAACTTAACTGAGATCGTGTGTCATATAGCTTCTCAGCAACTTTGATAAAGAATGCTTGAGAAACGTGAATGCTAGAGTGTTTACAAACCAAATGTGGACCGACGGACGACGGGCAAAGACCGATCCTAAAACCTCACATGAGCAATCAGGTGAGCTAAAAAGTGTGTGTTTTTTTTTCATTGATCTGAGCTATTTTCCAACTTGTACGAGAAAACAATAAAACCAATGTCTTGACTAAGTTTCACGATTATCAGGCAAACAATGTGACATAAAGAGTGTTCACAAGGTGTATCTATAGTCATATAAGGAAAACTGCCCCGCCCCTTGGCGGCCATGTTTTTATACCGATCGGGACCATCTAAAATATATAAAAATTCAATGTTTTCACCAAGTTTCATGATGATTGGGCAACACATGTGACTTCTAGAGTGTTCACAATGGTTTTTTTACTATATTAATATAAGGAAAATGCACCCCCTGGCACCGATGTTTTTAAACAGACCGGAACCATTTTCTAACTCAACTCTTGTGTCTAGGACACAAATGTTCTGACCAAATTTCATGAAAATTGGGCTTAAAATGTGACTTCTAGAGTGTTCACATGTTTTCACAATATACATATGGGGAAAAAAGCACTGTACACTGTCGGCCTTTTTTTCACCGATCTTGACCATTTTCAAACTTGTTCGAGATATCAATAAAACCAATATTTTGACGAAGTTTCATGATGATTGGGCAAAACTTATGACTTCTAGAGTGTTCACAAGGTTTCTCTATAGCCAAATAAGGAAACTGCCCCGCCCACTGGCGGCCATTTTTTCAACAGACCGGAACTACTTTTGAACTCACTCAACATATCATTAAGACAAACATTTTGACAACGTTACATAAAGATTGGGCATGAAATGTGACTTCTACAGTGTAAACATGGTTTTTCTTTTTAATTCTTGTGACCTAGTGTTCTACCCAGTATGACCAAGTTTCTAACTCGATCGAGGTATCATAAGGACAAATCTTTTGACCAAGTTTCATGAAGATCAGACAAGAAATGTGGCCTCTAGAGTGTTTACAAGGTTTTTCATTAGCCAAATATGGAAAACTGCCACGTCCACTGGCGGCCATGTTTTTCAACGGACCGACCGGAAGCACTTTGGAACTTAACCAACATATTATTAAGACATACATGTTGACAAAGTTACATGAAGATTGGGCATAAAATGTGACTTCTACAGTGTTAACACGGTTTTTCTTTTTTTTTGACCTAGTGACCTAGTTTTTTACTCAGCATGAACTAGTTTCGAACTCAATCGAGGTATCATTAGGACAAATCTTCTGACCAAGCTTCATGAAGATCGGACAAGAAATGTGGCCCCTATAGTGTTTACAAGGTTTCTCTATAGCCAAATTAGGAAAACTGCCCCGCCCACTGGCGGCCATGTCTTTCAACGGACTGGAACCACTTTTGAACTCAACCAACATATCATTAAGACAATATACATAAAGATTGGGCATGAAATGTGACTTCTACAGTGTTTACAAGGTTTTTCTTTTTTTTGACCTAGTGACCTAGTTTTGACCTAGCATGTCCCAGTTTCGATCCCGATCGAGGTATCATTGGGACAGATCTTCTAACCAAGTTTCATTAAGATCGGAAACAAATGTGACCTCTAGAGTGGTTACAAACAAATGTGGACGGACGGAGGGACAGACGACGGACAAGGACCGAACACAAAAGCTCACCTGAGCAATCAGGTTATAAATTAACCCCTAGAGAGGTGCAAATTTTACCCTAGCGGCACGATATCAACAAACTTTGTAGAGGCCTACCAAACTATGTCGCGCACCAATAATGCTCAAGTTAGTCATACAGATGGGCATAGCAATCTTCCAAGGTCCCACCTTGCTACATGATCATAGGACCTCCACCATTTCCTTTTTATGCCCCCGGATCGAAAGATCGGGGGTAAATTGTTTTTGGCCTGTCTGTCTGTCTGTCATTGTGTCATTGTATGTGTGTGTCCCAAAACTTTTTCCTTGGTTAAAGTTTTGCTATAACTTTTGAAGTATTGAACATAGCAACTTGATATTTGGCATGCATGTGTATCTCATGAAGCTGCACATTTTGACTGGTGAAAGGTTAAGGTCAAAGGTCCAAAAAAAATCAAAACGGCGCATTAGGAAAAAAATGCTGGAGGAAAAATGTGAGCATGCGAGCTTCCGTGCTATTTTCACAAATAACAACTTTGCTTTTTTTTTCAAATCATAACTGGAGACTGAGTTGATCTATTAAATCTAGACCCTTGAAGTTTCAGAAAATAAGATTTTTAACATTATGTAGTATGTAATTCTACACAAATGATGTGACCCCAAGGCGTCGTTAGTTTTTTCACAGGCAAAAGATTTGAACAAACATAAAATAACTATACTATTTTACACACCATATTTCAAACCCCAGACCTTAATTAATACATCTGAGCTTTGAAATTTCATGACGAGAATTTTCCCAAATTCAGGATTGTCTGCGCTTTTTCCCCAATTGGCGTGATACTTGTACTTATCCCAATGAATCTTTTATCACAGGTCAGTTCGTCACTCTGTGTGGACAGGTAAATCCAAGATAACATTATTTACAGTGTAATATACGTGGATTTCTCATACAAGGCTCCAGAGATGTTTGTTTTCTTTATTTTTTCTTTATGTTTTCATATTTTTTATTGTTTTACAATTACTGTTATCCCATAACAATATTATTATGTATTTTTATTTTATGAATGTTAAATGTGGATTTTTTATGTAAAAGTATGATTTAAGATGAAACTGTATGATCAAGGAAAAATATTAAAACTCATTTATATTAGAAACGGAATGGAAATCAGGCTGAGCCCAGGATCAAAGTTAAAACAATATGCCAAATATCCTACTTTCAATATCCATGTCATTTCCTGTTTTGAAGAATGTATACATTTATCATTTCAGTAGTGATTCGGAACTGACCAACACAGTGAATAATTATTTAATACTAATGTACAAATGTCAGTAAAAGGTTGCTAGTAAAGTATTAAATACTATATGTCAGAGTGACACACACCTTCCCCCCCTCTAATACAAAATTAGAATAACGAGAGAGTAGTCCGATGAAGCCTTTAGCAACCTACACATGAATGCCTCAGTGATAAATTGAATTGCTCTCAAAATTTATTACAATTTGCCATGTTTTGTATCTCTACGCAAGTGTCGGATTCTAATTGTTTCCATCTCATATTAAAGCAAACTATAATAAATAAAATCTCGAGAAATAGATACGAAAACCACGTCTGAATGGGTTGTTTACATAAGTATCCGAATCAATTTTATCAGAATTGAAAACAAATAAAATAAACAGCCGTTGAAACTGTTAACGCGACATGCCTTAAAGTTCGTAACACAAACAACATATATTGGCATCTTACCTGCTTAAATGTTCTTTCAACTTGTAGAGATTGGATGTGGGGTCTTTCGTTGATTTTGCTTGTTGCATCATGACATATACGACTAATGTTAGAGAACGAAAATATCTAAAGTACTTGATTGAAATGTGTTGAAATATATGTGATAATGTTGCGTGATTATTACACACCATGCGGTAACGAAACGCTATAAATATCAATACAATTCCGAGTTTGACTGCCGTATTTGTAAGACAAGTGATAAGATAACTTAGGTTAGTGTTTAGATTTTTTGCTTCAAGTTCTTATTTATATCTCCAGCCAAGTTATTCCATTCAATGCTAGGTAGTCTTGTAACTATGGTCACCAGAGAGCTTTATACGTTCCCAGATACGGTTTCAAGAAGTTCAAATGATTGCACTTACAGCTGGGAAGAATCACCAAGCGGAATGGCATTGTTCCGTAGGTGGATGGTTTTCACTACTTATTCTGAACAGGGTCGGATAGGGGAACCTCTGCGGGCGGCTCTGCGAATCCAGAGAGCATCGTCATCCATCAATCCAGACGTCCTCTTCCGCCGACTTCGCTGACTCCCAGAACTTGGAAGAATCGCCGAGCGGAACGGTAATTGTCCGTGGGTGGATGAAGAAGATGGGATCAGCGGGGCTGCGGAGTAGGCAGCGTAGAAGACGGCCGGGGGGGGCCATGGAGCAGCGATGCAGACATGGACTTGTAGGATGTGGTCCAGTTTGTTGTCTATAAATTGTGTCCGAGTCATTATTGAATTAACCCAGATGTATGTTAACTATTATCGATCAAAAGTTTTGTTTGCATGCACAAATGTCGGCGAGTGACGCGTTGCATCTACAGCAACAACAAGAAAGTTGTCACGAAACCTGCAGTTTGACTTTCTTAATTGCAGTGAGTTACTAAGCAGGCCAATGTGTTATTATAACGATTCGTCGAAACAAACGTTACGTCAAGTGCGAGCTAGGTACGAGTGCACTGTCGATGGTGTCCTTATCCCTTGTGGAATGTCACGACAATTATGACATTGCAATGATAACTCAGTGTTCCACTAGCAACTGATAACATGATAGTAGAGAATGTTCATATTCATAGACTCATGGGCAACATTTGGAAGTAAACGTTCCAACAATAGACACATCTTTGCAATTACAAATCTAAATAGCTGACAAATGAAGCTAGAATTCAAAATTTGTCCAAACTTCCGTGAGTCAAGTAATTTAATAAATTAGGTAGGAGTTCAGGGAAGTCTGCTTCCTGACATTATGTAGCTACAGTCACTGCTACGGGACGAAAATGTATTAACAAGTTATTTTACAACTGTTAAAACATTTGCCCTTATACAACTAAACATTTAATAGACTGACCTATTTTTATTTCTCATTATGGACCTCAATTTATGTATAAAACGAAATTCCTTTTCGGTGTCTATTATCGTATCGTGACAACGATACCCACCGACTGATAAAATAAATTAATAGAAATTAGGATTGAAGATTTATTTCCAAATACATCGGTGCAGAAATGCCAATGATTAAACAAAAGTATACAAAAGACGTCTACACATATCAAAGTCAAGGTCATAATAGAACATACATATTGTTACACAATGTTATGAAGTACAATACATTTTCTATAAAAATACAGAGACATCTGAACAAGTGAAATGTTTTACAATCCGATAATATAGCATTTGTTATATAATACGTAGTACAGAATAATAAATGTACTGAGGAAAATATAACATAATGTAGATGTTTATTCAGAAAAAGAGGCAATATGCCCATCATTCCGCATGTAACACATGACAAAGAAATAAATAACCGCTTTATGGTGATATATGTTGCATCATGTTAGATATCTGTTAGATATATGCTGATACATCTGCATGTAGTTTTGATTGTGAAAATACAATAAAAGATAAATAGATTAATAAACGTTTGGTAGGAATGGAAGAAAAAAATATAAAAATATTAATATAACGTGTATTTGTCTAATACCAGAGTTATTGGGTCATTTCGGAGAAAAATGTAAGTTCTAGTCTGATGAAATGTAACTAGAGTTTATATATTTAAAAGTGTAAATTTAGATATGAACGTTATATTTAGTATATATATGAAACACAAAGGTGAGTTAACACAAAATGGATATTAGATCTAAGTAGCCTTTTTTTTTGGGGGGGGGGGAGGGGGGGGTTGAAATTGTATATTCCTTATTAGAAAGCCAAAAATATAGAAAAACTCACGTAGGCATGCCATAGTGTTTGATTTCAGGTACAAGTACATATCAGGTGCATTTATCAGTAAAAGTTATTTACATATATATTTACAAACATGTTTAACAGATTACAAAATAACATGTGTTATATACACACACACACGCATATATATATGTATACAAATATTTGGTATCATATAACATTTTTGCAACCTTGGTAATGTAATTGGTGCATGTGTATTTTGCGATTGATGTTGGTGTTGTGTAGCCTTTCATATTCAAGCTCATAACAATATTACTATCAGATATATTAACGCGTGCTTCCGTTACACAATCGATGTATAAGTGGAGCAATGTGTCTGGAAATAATCGGAATAACTACCGTTGTGGATACAATTAAAGGGATTTTATCATGGTAAGTCAACGTTGTAAGTGTGGTACAGTTTTACAAGCTTGACAACCTAACCCGAAATCAAAACGTTAGGTTGAGGCGCATGTGTAAAGTTGACCAACTTTTATTTAATAAGTGTGTAAGTCTGCTCATGACTCATGTTAGTCAAGTAATCTAATTTAAGGAATAAGGTTACTACACATGATAGAACTATATGTATATATTAATGATACAATTGAGTGGCTTGATATGTGATGGTCAATTCATCATCCTAACAATTTTTGAAGATTTAAAAGACACACATTTAGACAATTAGAGCACACATTTATCGATTGTTATTTGTTATGTGGTAAACAAATGCATTGTATTTGCGTTCACAAATAAGTAAACCTTACAAGTTATGCACATTTTGTAAGTTTTAGTAACAACATAGAATAAAATAGCATGTTATATGATGGACAACTGTTATATACTTAGATACATACATGTACACGTACATAATAATGAGCAATATACATATACTGGCTTACATGTTAATAAAATATGATGTTTTCTAATGACGTTTATTTGATTCTTATGTCTGCAATACACCTTATAAACATAATTGTGTGTTATGTTGTATCTATTTGTAATGCCAGTGTATTTTTGTCTATTTCAGGTACCACTACTGTTTCTTGACACACATTGTTTTTCTACTAATTTGGTTAAAAAATATTGGTGTGTGTTTTTATCGGTGTTGTAATAAGAGGCTGAGACAACATAGAAAAGATGGATAGCCATTTTACACATTGACAGGTTTGACTGGCTCGCATGGTTGTGAGTATGATTATATATATATATATATATATATTTAGTTAGCATGATATGTGTTAAAGTACTGGAATAAGTATGTAATAAAATATAGAACAACCAAAACATCTACTGTAGAAGACATACTGAACACACAGGAGAATGTTGTACAGATCATTCACAATACGATCCGTATTTAAATACATTCTGTTTCATAACATTCAAATGTCTAAGCAGATACTGTCATGGGAATATGTATTTGGCGCGTGATTATAAATGTATTGTAGACAGTTCATCAGCCTTAAATGTATGCTATTATAGCTTAGCATTACCTCTTAAACTAGAGCTGCTACAAGACATCACGCTCAACTATTTTTCCTCCTCGATAGCATAATTAATATTTTTTGCCAGTCACTTGATATAATGACCAACAAGGCATTTTAGATTTTGAATATCAGTTTGAGTTCTACAGTAAATACATATAAAGTTGAAATGTATCAATTATAACCCGAAATGGCCATGCCGGTAACTAGGTATCATTATTTTTAACAATCAATAAAGGTTAAATTAATGAACGTTGAAAACAAGGTCTACATCTAAGCTACCTAAGCACTACATTACAGCGCAATATTTCATTCCAATTAAATTTACTTCACGGAAACATTTTTCTATTTTAGTAATAATGGACCCAACTGGTCCAAAGTAATCAGATTCTAGATATGTACCTAAAAGCACATCTTAAGCACATTACTTCCATTCAAACTAAAGTTATTGGGCGGAATACCTTGTTCTGTTATAAGTAAGATTAATATATTTACCCAACTGTCTCCATTGCATTCTCTCGCCGTATAAGCCGGTAAGCTACCAACACATTGTCAGCGCCATATTTCTATCGTAACTGAAGTTGACCTTTACCCAAATGCAAAAGGAGTCGTTGGACGCAAACGTTTTCCTAAATTCTATGGTAAAACGGAAAAAAAAGGAAAATTATTCTGCTAAATTGCAGGTCAGAGTTATGGATTTAGTCTGTAACGACCCAGTAAGATCCAAAATACATTTGAGGTGTTAAAATTGAATACAATGTTGTTAAAGTAATTATAGATACATGTACTTTTTTCGTGCAGACTTTATCCTAAATTTGAAATGACACGCCAATCTCTAGAAAACACCATGATGGGATAAGTTTCAATTGTGTTCGATTTTGTTGGGTGAAGGTAACATTATGTTGAATTTACAGGGCATAATGTTGGGTCAAGTTGACATTATGTCTTTTTATCCCAGCAAAAGGCAGTGTTGGCGGTCCATGATATAGAGACGTTGCACGTTAACATTATTCAAATTTCTTGGTACAAAAATTATCATAATTCTGCCAAATACCATGTTATAGATATAGAGCTTGGTAAGTGATCTCAAAAAATCACCCCGAATACATGTGTGAAGTTCTAATTAAATATATGTGATGCGGATACGTTGCATGTTTACCTTAACCAATTTTTAGTATACAAAGGTAAAATACTTCTGCTAAATTACAGGGGTCAGACTTGGTCCCTGACCATCGGTCACTCACAATAAATAATGAACCCAAACACATGTGTGAAGTTTTAATTTAATACATTTAGTAGAAACAGTGTTAATGAGAAGTTGCACATTTGCATTAACCATACGTACATACAGGGGCCACAATTTTTCTAAATGTCAGATCCGAGATATGGAACTTACACAATGACCTCAATCTTATTTGTGAAAATTCGATTTAAAAGTAGGAAACATGATATATTTTACATTTACCTTAACCAGAGTTTTATGCGAACCCTGACATCGGCGCAAACCTTTGGTTGAGAGTTATACCTCGAACTATTCGTAAAAAGGTCAGGCTAAAACACACACCATATTTTTAATAACGATATTGTCACTTTACGAGTGCGACCTGTGTGGTGCATGGTTATTCGAATGTCGGAAGCCAATGAGTAAAATTGTGACTTCCACTCTGTTATTCGAATCGTCATACTCACACCACAAATTTACCTGTATGGTACCAGATGTGTCAATTTAAGTAATATTACGGCAAAGAACAACACTGGCCATCAACTTCCCGTCACGACTCTCAAAAATACGGAGTCGTTGTTGCAACGTGCAGAACGGAAAAAATAGGACACCATCCTGTTTAACAAAAGGGAACTCAAAGTACACCACCAATACAAGAATGTTTACATCGAAGATAAAAAGAGCAAAGATACCCGTGCCAACGAAGCGAACCTGCGAACAATTACCAACATTATCGGACGCGATAAGGTCACTTTTCATGACAACAGAGTAGTTGCGACACAACCAGAAGACGACGGTGCGCAGTGGACCAAAATTCCATTCAAAGACGAGAGGCGACAACGCGAACAAACGCACCGGCGTCCATCACGCCGCCTAGACAACTGAGAGACGACCAACGACCACAGACGACACCGCTACAGTAATGATGGTCGAGGTGGCCGAGCCGATCGGGACTCTTACAGACCCTAGGTAACATGCGATGATACTTTACGCATAGGCAATTTGCTTGGTTTTCTCAGAGCAAGGCTCATTTATAATCAAATATCTAATTATGTTGTCTAAGTTATAAACGAGAATTGAACAGTATTAAGTGTTTTTAACGTTGAATTATAAAAGAAACATGTAGTTGATTTTGATTGCTTTATTTCGGAATGGGATACACATACATGGACATTTAAGTGTATTACATGCTGAAATAAATCAATCAAAATCAATTACATGTTTCTTTTATAATTCAATAATATAATATTTAATATAAAGCACATCCATTGATTGTTATTTAATTTTTTTTTCCTCAAATACCTCTGCAAATGCAAGGTTTTTTCATTTATATAGTTATAGTGACATTGACATGAAATGGAATATATATTTTTAATGAAATGTGTTACATTTAAAAAACACCACTTCCGGCTAAAAACTACAACGTTTTGTAATTTTATCTTATTATGAACCTTACTTTTTGAGAGTTCCAAAACAGGTGTTGTTTACATAAAGTGCACATGCTATTTTGTTACGATTTCATTTTGTACAAAATGAGTTTGGTAAAGACTATTGTTAATAACCATAACTTGAAGACGTGGTTTATAGCTCTCCCTTCTTTTGTCGAATAATGCTCTAAATAAATGTGTACATTCTTCATGAGCTATCACAGAGTCGTTCACTTAGCATTTACATATCGCCTCCTCATCACGTAAAGTAACGATTAAATGAAATGACATTTCTTTGATGTGGGTGCAAAAATTGCCGACCTCAGATCTAATGCAATATAGAAATTGATTATGGAAGAAATTATGACAAGTTAATAGAAACAAACTTAAAAGATAAACACATAATATACACATGGCGAAACCGTTCAATGAACAGTCTTTCATCATGCATGCAAACTAGTTCACAAACGTAATTGTTCAAGTGCGCATCGCTAAATACACGCTAAGAGGCCGGTCATTGTACATTTCTACACCGGATGACGTTTTTCACATACACGCGAAACTCACTGTTACAGTAGCCAATGATGAACGGGTTGAGGCTGCTGTTTATGGCGGTCGTATTACTTATCAATTGAATCCACCAAGGACTTTCGTATCTCTTCAGTGTATGTACTAAAGTCATTAGACAGTAAGGCATCATGCTCACGAAGGATGTCATTGCAATGAGAAATACCATCAGTGTGAGTTTAAAATTTATGTCATTGGTGGTGTTGCGTTTACGCTGCTTCACTGCTGTTTCTTGTCGGATAACCTTTCGTGTGTCTTCTGATGTTGCATGATTTTGCATATGATTAGATTCGAAAGTGGCATTTGTATCATTCACTGATTTATGAGATTCATCAAGTGCTGTATTACGTGTATTTATATCCTGTGCCTTGTTTGAATGTTCATTCATATGGTGTTTCAACATTTTTTGTTTCGACTTGTTAATTTTCGAGCAATCAGATAGTACATCACGACGAAGCATGTGAAAATCAAGGCAAAATTCACGATCTTGACTTTGATGAAGTCTTTTGAAAGCCAGAAAAACTCTCCCGTACCCGCAGTAGTACAACAATGTCCTTTTAATGTGACATTTGCCTCAGTGATTTGCACATCACTTTCTACCACTCCAGCCGTAAGGGAATCGGGAATTAAAGACCCACACGTGAATGTACACAATCCAGCTGTGAACAACTTGCAGCAAAATGGTGTGAACTTCCATTTGGAAATGGTTCATACACCATAAAAAATCGATCTATTGTAACGATAAACACCATCACAAGAGAGGAGGAGATGGCAGAAACATTACCAAAATACATCAGTTTGCAAGCGACGTCGCTGGTGTATGTTACTGGATAAAGATCGAGCGTAATAGTTGTGAAGTTCGTCACACACGATATCCAATCACCACAGAAGGAATGTTCTTTAAAATGTGTTTTTTATTAAAAGAGTCTAACATATCTTCCAAATATCCAGCGCAACACGAATTCTGCATTTTCTATCACACAGATTTTATTTCGTTTACTATCAAAAATGATATCCATATAATTGAGTGCGAAATATATCATCCATGAATATCACTTGCGACTTTTGACACGATATCGAATATAAGTGACATATTTGACATTCGACTTCGATTATATTGTTTTTTTAATGTCACATGTCGCGAAATCAAAGTACCTTAAAATTACGACATATACACTTTTTGCTTTATTGTATCACTGCTTTTTGAATCACCGCTTTATAACATCAGTTGCCTCATAAAATCTCAGCTTTATAAAGGTACTGAAAGTGGGTAGGTTATCGCCGTTTGTTAAATTGAATTATCGCAATAAAAAGACGAAACATCAATAACGTTATCGCGCAATTATAGCGAAGCCGAATCCCGCAACTCAAAGACTCAAGACAATTTCTTCAAGATAAAAAAAGATATTGGATATTGAAAAGTCTTAAAAAATAAGATAACTATAATTACAAAAATAATAATTGTTTAAGTGTTGTTCGTTTATCTGTGTATATTAAACTGATAAAACTACTACTACTACTACTACTACTACTACTACTACTACTACTACTACTACTACTACTACTACTACTACTACTACCACTACCATCGTTGCCACCACTACTTCTACTATTATTTATGCTGCTGCTGCTACTTAGTCGTAAATAATATTTTATACATATATAACCCAAAGGTTAACGAACTTTCTGATTGAGAATTGGACATCGTGACTTTTTATTAATTGTTTCCTTATTTATGAAATCAGAACGCCAGCATGGGACTTGTTTGATCGTTGGTTTGCAAATTTAATTTCATATAGATCAATGTAATCCGCAAATCAAAAGGCTCTTAAAAGTATATTCACAGAGAGATAGATCAAAGAGGAATACTTTATTATGTTACACTATTTTTACTAAGATGAATATTAATCTATGTTTATATATCTAAAACAATTAAGTTGACACCTGTGGCACATTTACAATGAATAGCAAAAAATATTGCAAAGTGAACTTTGCTTAATACACACACTCTTGAATTAAGAAGATATAAACATATCACATGTTTGCTAATGAGTCACGATCGTACTCTTACGGGCTTCTCAATCTGACAGTGTTTCCTAGTATATAAAATAAAATGTTTGAACAAGCGTATTTTTAACAATCTACTTTGTTGTCATTAAAGTTTATGCCCGATTTAAGTTTATCGTATACAAATAACAGATTAGCCCATGTACACTGAGATACTTTAAATACGCTCCAGTTGTAAAAATAACGAAATCGTAAAGTATACATTCTTCTATTTGTATGATATTTGGAAATAATGAGTAAAGTTATGTTCCAAGCAACTTCCGAAATGTTTATTGAAAAATTATAACAAATAAAGGAAATATCACGAATCTAGGGGTAACACTCTAGTGCGTTCTAAATCTCTCAGTCTCGCACGGTTAAATCAGTGACGATACTTCCCTCATTTATGAAATGTTTCGTTTGAAGTAAGTTCTTCTACTCGAAAATCCAGTTAAGACGGAAAGTTTCGTCCCTTATTTGCCTCTGCGGACTGCACAGACTTATATAAGACGACACTTTACACACATGCAGAAAGCCCTGTTTTTTTCAGAGCGAGTATTGTAATGTTTGCATGTAATTGCATTGTGTTCGTTATGTATTATTGAATATCTCAGAGTGCGCCTCTCGTCACCATCTGAATAGCTTGTATTTAAGGAAAGAGCCTTTTCAATATCATGATACGCATACCTCTACAAAGCAAAACATAAACATGATTAAATAAAGAAATGCTCACGTTCAAAACTAGTTTCATATTCGCTCGACTATCCTGCAATGTACACTTAAAGTTTATTTTGCGTTAATGGAAATGTGTCCTACCACCAGCGATTTTAAGGAAGACATCAACATACAACAGTCCGTATAATTCATCTACATTTCATTCACGCTGAATAACTGATTATTACAAATTAATATAACCGTATTTATACTATTATGTTTGTTCTGTATGTACGGAATGTGCGATACAACATCTGAAAACAATTCAATTCGTTAACTCTGAAAAAGTCCCTTAAGAGGTATTGCATAAAGACACCGCAACCCGATTTGCAATAAATTATTGCATTTCTCGATTGTCTTCACTTGATTACCACATTGATTTGAACGCACAGGCTATTCTCCTTAGGGAACTCCGAAATCCAAAACCCCCATCTCATTCTACCCTGTCTAAGGTAACACTAGTAAAAACCACTGACATCGACCAGAATCGATCTTTCTCGAGCTTGTCGCATATCCGAAAGTCGATGGTTTACACAATTTTATATTTTCCATATATTTATCGGCATAGTTTCGATGAACACACTCCCCGCTTGTCACGGGGAATAAACAGTGTGTACTTAAATTTCCCGCCGATCTCGGGGCCACCTGTGAAAAAGAAAGGGTCCTAGCCCTTTCATTTACATGCCAAGCATTTAAGCATTTAAGATAATGAATTGTGAAATTGCGATGTATAAATATATATATATATATATTTATATATATAAATAAATAAATAAATATATATATATATATATATATATATATATATATATATATATATATATATATATATATATATATATATATATATACATGTATATATATACATACCTACACACAAAGTTACGCAAAATACTTCAAGATGTTTAGCTGGGATATTTTGTGTTGTATTTTCATAGCTGTTACCTTTGTCCCCACTTATACATATATAAAGTATATGTTAAGCAAAGCGCTGTACACAATTTAACTCCAATATTCCTATAACCCAGTCTAGCCAAGGAGTTATTTCACAGTGATACATTGGTCGATAAAAGGTGTGCTATTTATCAAGTCTGCCAAATAGTGACCTGGGTTTTATCCACGACGCTCGAGGTCTGCCTAATAACATATATTGTTCGTTTGATGATTTGTATAGAGTTATATTAAAGTAGATAACATTGTAGAAACGAAAATGAATTTCTTTTAAAGTGGCTCTTCTCAAAATTTGACGTAAAACGTTCGACCTTCATTTGATGTTGGATTTGGTTTCATAGCAACCACTTTCAAACATGGAAGCACATTATACAAACGGGCAAAATGCTTATAAGACAAGTTTGCATTACTGTTAACTGTCAGCTTTTTGCGAAGTGCATTTGAAATACTAACCTTGCCAGAAATCAGCCATGTTAAAGACACATAGAACAGAATAGCACAATAACAATACGCATTTCGAAATTTTGGAATGAAATCAACAAAAAAACTTCATATTATTTTATCGATTTTGGTGATCAGATGATTTAATTACTACACATGTATAAATAGTCTTATTATATTGTGCCAATCATTCATAATATATATAAACCATAGTTGAAATTCTTCAAACATTTAAAATAAATAATCTCAAACCCAAGAATAGCGTTATAATTGTTTCAGTTTTAAAAAGAAAATCAGAAAAAAACAGCTAAGGTAATTATTTAGTTTAAGCAATTAATGTCCAACACTCTTGATCTATGCAATCAATTCGGTCAATCATCGACGCCTTCATCGATTTCAATTGCTATAGATAAAACGCTGGCCAATTATGTGTATATCGACAAGGCAACAGCAATTTGATTCAATGTTCGTCGGTTATGCCAAATATGAACAGTGCGCTTTGCTCGCAATCGCGTCATCTGATTAACGCATATTCGATGGGATTTCGCCCATCCCACAATTCACACAATTCTTAAACAGGTTAGCGTCAATATTGGTCATATCTTTGTTTTGAACAAAAAATTCGTATTTATACTGGATTATAGGTGTTAGAGTTGGACCATGTATGTATCCAGCGATCAACACATACGATGGGGTTTACTAAAATATTCATGTAAATAAAATTGGGACTTCAAACTTTATGTCTAGGGCGTCAAATAATTAAGGATTGGAAGACAGGACTTCCAATTTTTGAAAGCTAGTGGAAGTTTAGTCGAGTTTTGAAAATAGCGACGACGGGTAGGAGGTTGTTTTAGCGTACGAGGAGGGTGCTTTGTAATTGTAACACATATTGGTGTAGACCACTTGATATAGCAGGATAGTTTGGAGTCCAATATGTGTGCTGGGCAATCAGACCGTTTGAAATTATTTAAGGGTTCCAATGTATTGAATAAAAAGAAAACTTCGAAATTTAGAAATATACTATAATCCTCATACGCTTTAGAGACCGCAATATATACGCATGCGGCCAGTGAAATAAGAAAACTAGCAGAAGATACAACTAGGTACGTTTGCACGAAATTTAAAGTGACGAGGAAGTTTTTACAAGCCATAAAAGTATATCTGAAAAACAAAACATAAAATATCAGAAAATTAGCGACGATGAGTAGAATACTGGAGATGCTATTGATCGCTGGGACGACATTATCGATATAGCTTTTTACCGTTTCAAGAATGTTTTAAACGATAGCATGAGGGCGGTTATAATCAAAGTACTGAAAGTACTGGAGGGGCGATTGTGCTCAAATGTTGTGGTCGTAAAAACACTATACACCGTGATGCCAACCAATCACCTTTGTTGAATACAACAATGGATTTAAGGAAGGGTGACAGGCTTTCAACATAATATATGATTTAGCTATTTGGGTTAAAAGTAAATGCTAATTTTAAAACAAGTTATTGTCGCACGTGCTAATTCATAACTGCGCAACGCTTGTGAATACAATTTTGAGTATTACCATTTGAACTGGTGAATTAGGTTTTTACTCTGACTAACGTTATATGTATCTGATATTTCGTGAAGACAAACACTGTCATAAGGTTTCTATACATCATGTAGATTCAATTATTATTCATATATGTATATATATATATATTCAATTAATTTATTTGCTGGATTTTAAGTCACACCGACACAGTGTAGGTCATATAGCGACTTTATGGGAACAAACAAAAATGTTGTTAATGTTCTACTGTTAGGACTGACATATACGAGATTGTTTTCATTACTTGCAAAACATTGACGCACATTAATTATCTGCTCTAAAAGTGACAACCACAACATGTATTTCGTGTGTAAGGAAAAAGTTCAAAACTGGCATGAAAAGCACGGGCGAATTGTCATATAAAAACTTTGTAGCGCGGAGAACATTGAGATGTTTACTTTGATAGTAAAAAATGTAGCGCGTGGTAATTAAATTTTGTCGCCGAACGCAGTTGATATCTTAAAACGAAAGAACATAAATACGCTGTATCGGTTAAGTGTAGATAGTTCGGTACTGGACCGATATTTCGTCGCTGTATACACCTTCCATGAGGACTGCGTGTTACTCGGGTGCTAAAGCCACAGCGAAAAGACGTTGCCATGGATACAACGCGCTCATCGGAGCTATTTTGTTTGCGAATGCAGAATATGGATATGCAAAGTGGTTCAATGCAGTAACGGACTACATTCTTCGGTATACCGGTGCAATAAGCAAATTTGATCACCGGGACAGAACGTGTCAGGCCATGCGTACTTATAGCAGAAGAGCAATGGTGTAGAGGTTCTTAAAATGGTTAAAATGGATGAAAAGAAAGATACTTCATAAATAACCATAAAGGACACGACATATTATTTTAAGCTGGTAGAAAAACGACGACTCGAAGGAAGCATGGAAGTAAGCCGTAGGCGAAATTGAATATGTTCTGTATAGCATTGCGAAAACGTACATTCCACCGCAAAAATAACGACAAGTTACAGACAAGAAAAAATGGAAGCAGTGATGACGGTGATGGATAGTGACATATGATGGAAGAATATGTGCGAGCCGTTGATCGATTGGTTCAAGTGGAGACAGAACGAATTAAAAAAGCTCCAAAAATATATACTATAGCTAATCGTGTGTATTTTGTGTTGGGAGTCGTTTTTAAATACGCCGTCAGAAAAACGCCGTCGTATTGATATAAGAGTTCCAGCTTATGTACTTGTTATCATCAGTATTATTGAAATGATAGAAACAGTGCTTAATTGATCAAACATGCTTAAAGTGTGCATTTCTCTATAACTATTCAGCGAACTGTGTATGTATTTGCTCAGACCACCGTCGACAACAGGTGGCTCATAAAAAACAAATATTTGACATAACTGGTAATGTAAAGGGAAGTCAAACTCTTTAAAACTTTTACACTAATCCTCACAGTGGTCTCCCATATTACTGGTAAAAAACCTCAGCCACAATTTGTTTACAAACACTTATTGAAGATTTATAAATTATGTTTAACTCATAATCTCCATTGCTTGTAGCCAATTCGAAATAAAAAATGTTTTAAACGGAAGAACGGTTTCCTTTTTCTAAAGTGTATATATTTTTATATATATATATATATATTAAAGTATGTAGTATATAAAAAAGACTTGATATTTAACGAAAAATTAACAAAAACATATTTAAGTTTCCGGTTATTTATAATTAAGCCTTATACCTTATTATATTGATCTTACCCCATTCGTCAAGGGGACATCAATACGGGGAGGTCGGGGGCAGATAAGCGCTGCTAAAAGTCAATACAATTAGCGGCTGCAAACTACAATAGCGAACGTTCCTTTAAATTAATATCTTCTACAATTAAAGCAGAACATTTTAATATATGCTTTCACGTTGCAAAAGGTAGTTTGATGATATACAATAAATGTTGTTTTTGGGAGGGGGCATGGGAAGTGAGAGGGGTTGAAATACCGGTCCCTTTATTCACTCCTTTCACTTTCTTTTGAAATTTAAAAGTCTGTAAAGAAATGTACATTTTCTGAAATCAATACAAAAGTAGTCTCTTTATCAAAACACACACAGAATACTCTGCAAATGCAACATTTCAAAAGGTTAGCAAGGTTCGACAGTATGCATCGCTTAAGCAGTCTTGAGGCACCATATTATGTGTACAGATAAATGTTCAAACGCATCACCTATGTCTAGCAATTTTGAATCAATAACAACTTTTACCATTTCAGATAAGTTTTTGTTATGTATATATTGAAAAACATTTGTCGAGGTGTGTAACATTAGAGAAATTGAATCTTATATATGAACTTTGTATATTGGCATTTAGAGAAATAGTTAAACACAATATGGAATTATTTATATATCATATTTACCAGCAAAGCAGCCAAAAGAATATATAATTATAAAATCTGAAGACAACGTTGACCAACCACAATTTTGCCCGACGAAATGATGAATTTGGAGTGAGGCATTTCGACAAAACAGGCATTCATCAACAAATCACATAGCATTATGGAATCATATACACGATTAACTCTATACAACACACATTTTTGGCAACGAGCGACCGGTTAATTCTAAAATCCCAAAGGCCGCAATGGATGATTATCAGACTTGTCAATCAACTTGGAATGTCGGAAAAATTCCTTCATTTGGAATTGTGTATGTTTTTGCAGACATATTGCTTTTCCACAATTTGACATACATAGTAAGTGGAACTTCATATCAATTAGAATATGAGCGATGTTCCGTTTAGGTTTAATTCATTTTGGTACACTTTGTTACTTTAATAACAACTAAGTGAGAATCCACATGAACAGTTTCGAAAAGATATAGAATATGTCATAAAAACTATGATTGCCAAGAAATTGATGTTAAAAATCTTTGACCATCAAAAGACAGCCGTACATCGCTCTTTTATTTATTGCCTAAAGTTGATAAAGTGCATGATACTAAACTACCATAAGTCTTTCCAGGTAGACCAATTATATCAGGCTGTAATAGTTTAACTGAAAATATTTCATTCCATATCGACAAAAGTATAAGCCTTACATGGAATGTTTACCATCTTATGTTAAAGACACTTCTGATTTTATTAAGAAATTACATAGTTTGCAAGACTTAACAACCGAATCGTACCTAGTTACATTAGATGTATCCTCACTTTACAGTAATATCCCTCATGATGATGGTATAAAAGCATGAAACTATTTTTTACGAAAAAATTATAAATCTGAATCCTTTATCACTTCAGTATCATAACTTATAAAACTAGTTTAAACCAAAATCATTTTCAATTTAATGGTGTTGATTATTTGCAAGTCTTAGGCACTGCCATGGGTACAAAAATGGCACCAAGTTATGCATCATTATTTATGGGTCAATTTGAAGACAATTTCTAAAACAATTGCCCGTTTAAGCCTGTTATATGGCTTAGATTTCTTGATGACATTTTCATGATTTGGAACCATTCCGAAAAAGAGCTAATAAATTTCTTCAGAGAAATTTATAGTTTTCATGAAAAAATTAAATTTACATAAATTGTTCTAAGGAAAGTGCTGGTTTTTTTAGATATTAATATTTCTATGGATAAAAATGGTTGCATTCAAACATCAGTTCATGAAAATAATACTAATTGTCATCAATATATTGAATATCCTTCATGCCATCCTATGTCTTGTAAAGCTAATATTCCATTTTCACAGGCTCAACGTTATAGAAGGATCACTTCGAATAATGATACCTATACAAAAGATTTGACTCATCTCAATGATATTCTTCTTGCACGTAATTACCCAAAAGAGGTAATAGACAAAGCGCTCAAACAAGCCTCAATGCTATCTATGGAAGATGCACTAGAATAGAATGTTAAAAAGTCAGCTTATATGAAAATTATCCCATTTGTATGTACTTACAACCCTTCACTGCCCAACATTGGGAAAATTCTTAACAATTACTGGAATCTGCTTAAGTTATCTCTTAATGAGAGTGTGAAACAAGTATATAGTCATAAACCATTATTGGCGTTCAAAAGACCCAGAAACTTACAGGATAACTTAGTACATACAAATCTTAATAACAATAAAAATAGAAAAATCCATTCAGTTATGAAGTGCAACAGAAAACGATGCACACATTGTAATTATATTACAGAAACAAATGGTTTTACTAGCTCTGCATTGGGTAAACAACTTACTATTAAGAATAATTTAAAGTGTGCATCATCAAGTGTAATTTACTTAATAACATGAAAAAATGTCTAAAACAATATGTTGGTCAAACTAATCAAAAATGTAGTCAAGGAATGAATAGCCATACATTTGACATTAAACATTTTCCCGACTGTTTAACAAATGTATCAGAACAGTTTAATTCTGCTGGACATAGCATTGATGATTTTCGTTTGTTCCCATTGAACAAATACAAAATAACTGGAAACGCTTCTTAAAAGAATGTTCTTGGATGCATTACCTAGGTTCTATAGCTCCCCTAGGTATGAATTCTAAAGTTCTCTCCTAATTTTCTAATTTTTAAGGTAATTTTTTTACTGGTTCATTTAACATATTCGCATTCAAACTGCATTTTTTCCAGTAATTTTGTATCATAACTGATCCTACTTTAATAATCTAATAATCTAGTTAATTAGATAACATAAACATATATGAACTATATGTTTTTTATAATTATGTTATATATTATTTTGGTTATATGTTAATTTTAACGCCAAATAGTATGTAACACTTTGAAGTTGTTGCAAATGACGTCATGTGATTGTGACGTCATTTCCTTTATTTTATAACAAAATGTTTACTCCTGATGAAGGTCTAAATTGACCGAAACGTTGAGTGAATAGATATTTAAAAAAACAATGAAGTTGTTACTCTGTTTTATATAATTATTTACTTTAATAAACCAATTTAAAAGTTGTATTTTCAAATGAGTGCCATACTTTATTCGTACTGATGTAAGCCAATAACTGATTATTTTTTTGTTTGAATTTCAATGATTTAATTCAATCAGAATGTTTTGGAAAGACTTTTTAGGTGCTTATGATAAATAATTTGATGTTTATATGTGATATTTTTTTACAAACATTTTGCAGTCATACTGTTGGGTAACTGTTGGGATCATATCATTCCGCTAGATAGAGTTTAGAACATTATTAACTCCATTTGGTGATATCCTGTTACTTTTTAATATGGGTGATTTTTTTGTTGTGTTCATATTGCACAGCTGTAAATCTACAGATAACATAAACATAAGGAATTGTTGCAACAATCAAAAGGAATATACATATGCCGTTTTTGTAAATAATATTTAGAGAATCATATAATATATTTTTGCCACAAAAGGTTCTGCTATTGATGTACCGGGTCACTGCATCCTATAAATTCACAACAACATTAAACATAACAAACTGAAAAAATCCTTTCGACAATAGAATCTTCTTAAAGCAGACTTAAACATATTAGTCAAAGAATAGTTCTTGCTTATTAAAAAACGCTAGTAGTATACAAGTAGCTTACAAGTAACGATAAGTTGTCATATACTTGATCTGAATGAAATTTTGACAATTTATCAATACATATATTTGAACAAGTCTTATAAAAAATTCAGAACAGGTTCACATACTTTATAATAAGAACTGTTTATTACTTTTATTACACTATGTTTGTTCTTTTTTGATAGTGATGTTATTTGTGTTTGAGGGTTCATTTATAATTTCAAAAAAGTACTACTCAAGTTGTTTAAAATACTATCACCTAGATTTAAAAGTGGATCAAGAAAAAACTTCGTAAAGACTGTTGTGAATTTCCATTTTAAAAATGTAAACAATATCCTATTGGTTAGCCAATTAACAATTCCTCTTTCGAGCATAATAATTATTTTAAAACTTGCTAATCTTGCCATAAAGTCAACACAGAACATTAATATAAACAAGTACATACACAATGATTGCACTTCTTGATATGCATATGAGTAAACACCATCCCATTATTAATAATGTAAACAATATTCTCATTTGTTATAATAATAATAATGATAATCAAAATAATTATTATTATTTATAATTTGTTGGGACATATTTGTTTAGCAGGCTAGTCATTATCAATAACATTATCAATATCATGTACTTATTACTAAACAAGCTTTTTGTTTGGTTTGTTTGTTTTATCGAATCAACTAAAAACTCTTTTACTACGGATATTTGTTTGCCACATCTTGATTAAATATCATTGCAGCATATGTGTTTGGTGTGCCATATAAATTGATTTCTTTCTTTGTATGGAAAGTTTACTAAATACCATCGACTTCGTATGTGCATTTGGTTTTGCCAAGCCAGTCTTTGTTTGTTAACGAATACAATAATCATTATATTGATTATATTATATCTGAAAATTCGGTTATATTGAACTTACGACATCGAGTCTGTGCAATCCCCTCTGTGCCGATCCCATAATGCTAATATCCATTGAGAATTATGGGGAATATATTTATATTTCAGCATCCTGTCCGTTTTATCAGGCCCCGTGTTCACAAAGCAAATTGACATCGATTTTCAATGTCAAGTGACATTGATTTTCAATTTTTGTCATCGGTTCTCAAACTTGGTGTTCACAAAGAAAATCGATGTCAAATGACATCCAAAATCGATTTTCAATTTGCAATCAATGACACTGAAATTGACATTAATATTGGGCATTGTCAAATTGAAAATTGATGACAATCACCATGGTAAGAAAACAATATGGCCGACATTGAAAGACGTCTTCGTCGCGCTCGATACTTAAATGAATTGTTTCCAATGGATAGGAGAGTTTTCCGTGATCGAACGAACCCATTGGAAACTTTGTCCCCGATGGAAATTCGTGAACGGTACCGGTTTTTCCTGGAAACTATTCTGTTTCTTGTCAACATGCTGAATTTGGAGAGGGCTACTGAACGTTCTTGTCCTCTTCCGCCGCTCATTTCAACTTTAGCGGCATTGCATTTCCTTGCAACTGGCACACACCACATTGTGACGGCAGGGCTGCATGGAATCTCAAGGTCCAGTGTATCTAGAGCAGTCAAGCAATTCACGGACAGCGTGTGTCTACATCTAAATGACTTTGTTTTCTTCCCAAATATCGAAAATGTGCAACGGACAGTGCAAAAACAGTTTTATAACATCGCTGGTGCGTATTAGCTCTCAATATAATTTAATCGGACAATTTAATGATTTTTGATTGGTTGTCAAGTAAACAAATAAGGGGAGTTAAATGTTTCTTAGTCGAATCGGGCACAATTCAAAACGTTGTATGAGTACTGTATGCTAGATTTATACGTCTTGAAATAACATACGTGTATATTAAGTATATTACGTGTTTGATAAGTATAATAAACATAACTGTTTATTAGTGATTGTTATTTTTGGGAACACATATATTTACATGAAAGACAGAAGATTGAACTTGTAACTTTTGAAAAAAAAATTGCGGAAACTTTGTTTGTAGTATACTCAAATTAGTATCAAATTATCTAATACAAATGTCGATTAGGCTAACAATGTTATTGTCTTTAAAGGTTTCCCCCAAGTGGTTGGTGTGGTTGATGGGACACATATCCGTATTCAAGCGCCTAGCGCCAACGAAGACGATTATGTGAACAGAAAGGGATTTCACTCCCTTAATGTACAGGTAAAACAATAAGTGAAATAAAGTCCATGAACATTTCCTCAACTTGTATTTTTTTTAGATTATATATGTTTAAAGGTTGTCTGTTCACAGTGAAAATTGCAAAACGAAACTAGTGACAATTGGATGTTCTGTTGTTTACTTGTATTATTGTGATATCAGACAAAATGACATTGTGCAGTGTGAATTTTATTAAGATTTGTGGTTTCTTTTTGCTCTATAGATGATTTGTGATGCCACTTTTCGGTTTGTTGACGTAGTCGCAAAGTGGCCTGGGAGCGTTCACGATTCAAGGATCTTTCGTGAAAGCGCCATACGTCAGCGCTTTGAAAGAGGTATAATGACAATTACATGAAGACTACTCAGTATTGTGATTTTATTCATTTATTGCACACATTTATTTAAGCACAGAATTATTACCGGTACATCAAAATTAACAAGCACAATTTTATTTTATTGAAGCGTTTCCATCTTTTCAAGTAGGTTTGATCACCAGCCATATATATAAATTATCTATTTATCTATCCATCCATCCATCCATCCATCCATCCATCCATCCATCCATCCATCCATCCATCCATCCTTCCATCCATCCATCCATCCATCCATCCATCTATCTATCTGTCAAGTCTGGTTTTATTTTATATAACAGCTTTTAAAACGATCACATGTATTATTATCTCATCACATTTGACAAATGAAAGCAACTTAAAACATCACTTTTTTACGCAATGACACAATTGAATTAGCGTCTCATCAGCCTAATAAATAATTCATACTAACAACAAAAATTGAACTTCATTGAAATCACATCATTCCAAATGATCACAGTAACTTATATCACAATTATTTAAATGTAACATAAACAACAACATATTACATCAATAACGTTATAACTATGTCATAAACTTGCATGCATTAAACAATACACTGCTTGATATCGTTGTTTGACATTACAGTGCTGCAAAATGATCTTTCTTTTTTATTATAACAGGTGAAATCGACGGTCTTCTGCTTGGTGACTCTGGCTATGGATGCAAGATGTATCTTATGACACCATATCAAAATACCGACAGTCCTTGTAATGATCAATGTTCCTATGAAGTTTCATGATCCTAGGCCTAAGTATTCTTGAGTTATCATCCTGAAACCATTTTACTGTTTTGAGTCACTGTGACCTTGACCTTTGACCAAGTGACCTGAAAATTAATAGGATCATCTGCCAGTCATGATCAATGTACCTATGAAGTTTCGAGATCCTAGGCCTAAGCATTCTTGAGTTATCATTCCGGAAATTATTTTATTATTTCATGTCACTGTGACCTTGACCTTTGACCTAGTGACCTTAAAATTAATAGGGGTTATCTGCCATTCATGATAAATGTACCTATGAAGTTTTATGATACTAGGCCTAAGCACTCTTTACTTATAATTCGGAAACCAAATGATGGCCGGACCGACCGACCGACGGACCGACCGACATGTGCAAAACAATATACCCCCTCTTCTACAAAGGGGAGCATAAAAAATCATTAATGAAATTATCAGGGTTTGGATTCACCAACTTTTTTTAGTCTAAAATGTAAGACTCAAACTTAGGAAAAGAATCGAAAAACGTTTTACCTATGAATCTGATCACAAAACATTCACAGTCAATTTGAAGATAACTAAACAAAGATTCATTCACATAATGATAAACTAACAAAGTATTATATCAATAGCAAAAAGATAATAGAAGGATCACAGAGGCTGCAGATCAAGAAAGACAAGTTAGAACAAAAGAATAGGCATATCAACAGTATTATTCATTTAAACAGGTATATTGGAAACTAGAAATGTGTCTTAAATGCTAAAGACAAATGCCTCTGTGATCACCTTAATTCTAAGATCATGTAGCTGTTTTTCCTGCTGTTGCCTCTGCAACAGCAGGTCCAACTCAGCCTGTGCACGTCTTGTTTCCAGCTCAAGTAGCTCTTCTTCATAGCATCTGTTTCTCTTTCTCTTTTTCAACGATTCTGGAAGTTAATTATACATTGACAAATTCAAATTGTGCTTAAGAAATTAAATACTTTCTTCATTTTATCCATGTTTACATGCATGTTTTTGTAACTGATTTATGCCAGTTATGATTTGAACAATTTATATGCACAAAAGAAACTTCATACATCAGTGAAGTTAAAAATGACTCAGTTCTTAAAGTTTTAATTGTTATTTCAGTTATGTGCATGCTTTTTATCCTATTACCAGACCAAAAACAATAGAATATCAAGCGATCGTATAAATATAAGCTCTGTGCTAATATCGACATTTTTAGACCATGGTTTTCCGATAATATATAGTATTTTAACTTTTTTCTAATTATAAACGACCACAAAATAATGGGAATAATAGAATATTATGTGCGTGTCGGATAGAGATCAAGTTTATCATGCGAGACTGAGAAACAAGTTGTAGTACATGTATATTCTCTTAATATAGATTGGTTTATGGTATTGGTTTACTTGAGTATTGGTTTATTGTGTAAAAGGCAATATGACTTTCATATATCATCTGCATACTCAATTTAATAATAGTGTGATGTATCAGTATGCTTCCAGATGCAGAGGATGTCAAAAGATGATTTTTGGTCTTAAAATATTGACATATTGAAATATACCTTTTGATGGTCTTGATGTTGAAGAAGTGGCTACATTCGAGGCAGTTGCAGGCTTTGATGTACACTCAGCAACAGTTAGTGTACACTTGGCTGAGGCTTCATCAGTGTCTGCCATCTCAGCAACATCAGCCACGCCTTCAATACAACAAATTATAACATCTATGAATAAACAAGAAATGTGTCCATGAGACAATGATGCACCACTAGTTGGCACCGGTCACAACTTTAGACAGACGGCCAGACATACAGATGTTACTATTAATGCCCCTTCACCATTTTTCGAATCACAAACATCGCAAAATAAAACCAATTAACATTCCACAAATTATTATTGCCAGATATGTATATAATGGTTAAATATTAAACAAGACAAATATATTGAAGCAGAGCCATTGTGTATGGTTCATTGTTTAATGTTTCCAAAATAATCTGGTAACGTATATTGCAGATCGGTTGCAGTTCTAAATATTCCATTCATATTCATTGCATGTTACAAATTTGAAAGAAAATGCAACAGTGAAAAATAAATTAAAAAGATCATTATACATGCATAACAATCACCTGAATCAATGCCACCCGGAATGCCAATCAGCTGTGGCTTGTCGCGGATGCCATCTATGACCAGGTCATCCACGGTGGTTAATACAGCTGGAGGCCCCCCTCCAGTTTCTTTTCTGTCAGACTCTTTTTTTTGGCTGAAATTAAGCGAGGTACATTTATGAACCATTCTTTTAACTTAAATATCATATACTGTAATCTTTGAAAAATTATTAAACAATCAACATTGATATTTTTTATTTTTGATGTACAATAATAATTGGCAGTGATTATTATTAACCCTTTGCATGCTGGGAAATTTGTCGTTTGCTAAAATGTCGTCTGCTGAATTTATAAAAATTAGCATTTTCTTCGATTTTGTTTCAATAATACTATCAGAATAGCAAAAAGTTTGGATCCTGATGAGACGCCACATTTTGTGGCGTCTCATCTGGATCCAAACTGTTTGCAAAGGCCTTCAAAATCCGGTTCCAGCACTGAAAGGGTTAAAAAAAACATGGTAAGACTAAAATACTGAACTATTGAATTGAACAGTTCAAAAATAGTATTAACTGAAAGATTAAGCTCTCAGCACATATACCAATGTATTTTAAGAGCATACATCTTTATATTATAACAAATATTTTCTCAATATGTTGACAAAAATAAACACTGATTAAGGAATATGTAATAAAGATTAGAGATTACGTGTTAACTATTAATGGGCCAAAGGAACTAACTAATGCTATTATAATTTTTTAATACTCAGAAATTTATTTTTATCATCAAAAATACATTTAACTACATTTTGCCAAAGTATTAAAAATAATCAACAAGCATGAATAATGAGCGTGATTAAAGATCTAGCAAAATATTACTGGCGCGCAAAACACATGTAATGAGCTCATAATATTCAACAATTACATGAACTTTTTTATTTTTGTGTGCATAAAATACTTAATAAATTACATTTAATATTATCCAGTTTTTACAATGGGTGCAATAAAAGAAAGCATTTCACTACATTACATAATGAGAACATGTCATTTTGTTTCATTTTTACATTCTATTAAAACTGGTACATACGAACATGATATAAATGCAAAGTGTAAGGTACCTCGACATTTCAACTGCGCATACATGTCTTTTATTTGACGCACTGTCCTAGAACATTGTGCGACACTGGAGCTGAAATGAAAGGTAATATAGTCATATTCTAAATGGAAGAGGACCATAATTGAAACATATTCATTGCTTATGTTTTTCTAGGTATAAAACGGGACATAATAATGTCAAAATGCCAGTCAGAGTTACACAACTTTGCCTGCACAGTCCCCCTATGATAGTAAGTAAGTGTTGCAAGTATGAAAGCAATAGCTTTGTTACTTTATGTATAAAAAGAACCTAAGCACAAAACTCAACCAACTTTTCAATTTTTTAAGTATAAAAAGGGCACATAATTCTTACAAAATGCTAAATACAGTTGTCTGCTCTTGTTTATAGGTTGGGGTCATGTTGATAAAGAAGTACACAAAATATAAAAGCAATATGTCAAAAGACATGGTCGAGCTAAAAATATATGACACATATACAGACATGAATGTCTATAAAGGCACCCTAGCAAACATGATTTTGCTAGATCTTTCTTATTTATATTTTGTTCTGTCTTTGTTTTGATGAGAAAACATTAACATTTTGTAAAAAATAATCATTATCTATTACAAACATTTTTTCATTAACAAAACCACAACAGTTTAGTATTGTAATTTTTTTTTTTTTGTTTACACTGAGTAGCACTATTTCTGTCCAAATTCTCATTTTTTTCTCGCACAGTGTATTCTATGCAATCAAATTTGTGAACAAAAATATTTGAGATAGTCCTGCATTTAAACAGACAAATGAATCGAACTTTATATATATATAAATAAGTAATTTCCAATTAGATTGTATCCTATCATTTTGTGGTCATTTATCTCATAACAGTAAAAAAAAGTTCAAATGGTCCTTTGTGGATAAGATGTTGCAAAGCTTAATTATATAGCCTAATTGTAAAAAGTATCTCTAATTTTTTTTTTTTATATAATTTTGTAAAACAAAATTATATAACAGGTTGGTTCAGACCAGGGTAGGAATAACTACTTGCTCTTGGTTATACATGTAGGACTGTTTGGAAAGTATTTTAAGTTTAATCAGAAATATTTTTATATAACAGGTTGGTTCTGACCAGGGTAGGAAATACTACTTGCTCTTGGTTATACATGTAGGACTGTTTGGAAAGTATTTTAAGTTTAATCAGAAATATTTTGAGAATTTCAGATTGTTAAGCTGTTCTCTTGCAATGCATATACATTATAATCAGTAATGGTTTGAATAATTGATATTGTGCCATATCTCACACTTTGTGACTAATCATATTATGGTATTAATATTTAGATCTAATACTGAATAAAAACTACTATGTAGCCTCTTTTAATGAATTCATATAATCTTAGATTTAGGGCGGACAGACCAAGGATTAACATGCAAAGGGTGATCAGATTCTAGAACCTGTAAGGAATTATGGTGAACGGATCTGTTGATTAGGGCTCTGTATGTGCTAATAATAGTGTTAGAATAGACTAAACAAGGCCGTCATTTTCAGAACATACATTTAATCGTCACAAACACACAGACGCTTGATAGGCTAGATGCTACTAATACTAGTGATATTATTTGAGACAATTAAACATGCATAGAACTTCAGTGACTTGAAGTTATTACAAATGATTTAAAAACATAATTTTCAGTTGCAAACATGCAGCTGCCAAATATTTGTAGACATTGTTTTTGTTCATAGGTCACTGAAACATTATGAATATATATATTAATGCTTAATTTTCTTACTTTCGGTTATACAGGCATGTGTTAGTTCTATCAAAACAAATGAATGTTTTGTCTACAGCCTAACTGCACTAAGACTAATAGTAAGATGACATTTGAAAACAAACAAGTTAATTGCGACTCACCTATTGAAGGTATCAGCAACCTCTTGCCAGGTTTGTTCCTTTTTTTTGCCACCTAGTATGGCACCTTTAAATCGACAATATAACTCGTCGTACCGATCATTTATCAGTTGAACCACGAAGGTTTTTTCCGACATAGACCAATGCACCTGAGCAGTCATTGTAGCTAAACTATCATTGCAGCAGACGTCAACAAAAAACAACTTCCGCTTTACCGCTTACATCCACACAAAAAGTCGAAAAAAATCGATGTCGTTAAAACCAATGTTGAACGACATCAATTTTAAATAGCTTCGTGAACTCGAACTTTGTCATCGATGTCCCTTGACAACGATTTTCAATGTCATGCAAAATCGTTTTTCGATGACAGTAAAAAGTTTTGTGAACACGGGGCCAGGACTTCGTCAGATAATTCCACATTTATTTCGAGTGCGGATGTCGGCTTTTGTCAAGATGGCCATCACAATTATCATCATGTCAAGTCGAAAGGTTTTGATCACAACCTTTCAGCATGGACTAGTCTACGACTGCAATTTGTGAGAGACTTCTCCCATTTAATTGATACAGTATGTTCAATAATTGCTGATCCAATATGTATCTCCATACACCATCAAGATCATATTTAAATGTAGTGGCACATTGTCCATCTTCCACAATATAAACTACCCAAACACTTGTATTATCATGTTTCCTCTTAAAACACTTGCTCATTTTATTGAAGTTTGTTATGTTCATTACAAGGATCAACCATAGCAACATATATTCCCTAAACATGATTTTGGAAGAAATCCAACCATTTTTCTAATACTTCTCATTGTTACTTTTTAATTAGCTTATGTTTCCCTCTCAACTATTCTTATATTCAGTATAAAGAGTTTGACCGGATAAGATTATTATTTAGAAGTGTTTAGAAATGTTTCTTTTCGCTTGTGTAGATTTTACGTGTTCAATTAACATTCCATGATATAATTCTCCAAAGGTATTTTTTACCTGCTAAGGAAAGTGATTACTTCCTGGACTGTCTATGTGTGGTTCATCAGTCCGAATCCCATGTTTGTCAAATTATATGTGCGATGATAGCTCATGTAGACGCAAGAAAGTAAACCGGATGATATTGAAATTTATAGCGTAGTAATAAACATAATTGAATCTTTTACAGCAAAAATAGAATATATTGTCAACATGTAATATACTTTCAGAGCATTTGGAACACCAATATAATATTTCATAGTGCACAAAAACATTCTTTTAATATGAAATACATATCATTTAAAATGCAAAAGCTATATTCCTCATGCTGACTATACAAATTCATGCCATGACAAAGCAGTACATGGATGAACGCTCACAGGACAATGGACTGAATTTCAAAACAGATGTAAACGGGTATAAATAAGACGAGGGACATAAACACAAATATATTATACCCCGCTACATCAAAATTTACAAATTATCATTAAACTTGTCATAAAAACCCAAGATATCCCAGATGAGAAAATATTATGGAATTAAAACAGCTACACTTTAAAAGAAGTTACGAAATAAGTAAAAGCACAATTCGAGAAACCAACATCTAAACAATCGCATCTCTGATAATAATTACTTACAAGTGATACGCACAAGCCGAATTTAATATTATGAATAGCATTCCAGTATTAACTTTATTGAATATTTTACTACTAGTTGTTTTCCGTGTTCCATAATGGAAACAAAAATAGAAACTGTTAAAATTCGTAAAAACATTTGACATTTTCATATAATGAACAGATACACATATAAATACATAGACCAATTAATGCAAGTTTCAATATTGAATAAAAATGTTATGAAATACACTTGAACCATTTTCAATAAAGAATAAAAACAATATCTGTACAATATTTACATGAAATAAATTGCAGGAATATATTTATTTTTTTGGAACTTCAAACAATAAGTGTAAGGCCAGAATTTTTTAATAAAATGATTTTCGGACCCGCCGACTCCAATTTTTGACGAAACCAAAAAAAATTAATTTAAAATCTTTTTTTTCGGATGCCAAAAGGTGGCTTTTAAACACGAAACGCTTGCCGGGTTTTAGAAAAAGTTGAAATGAGTTATAAATCATCATAATAAACCCAGTTTTAATTACCCACATTATTACGCGAACCTCCTTTATCGTGTACACGTGCTGGAATTTACCAACAACTACGCCATCATTGTTTGTGCAAGAAGTTGATGAACGCTACAACGCTTTCATCAGCAAAGTCTGCTAATTTCCCAATAATTATGCAACCGTCAAATAAAGTCCTGAATAGAATCGATTTGTAAGTAAATATTTTATTATTTCTTTACAATTTTATAAAATTGATAGTATTAAAATGACTAAAAATATTATGAAAGCAATAAGAAAAGAACGATTTTAATTTAACAGGTGCTCGAAATGCGAAACCCATTTACGCCTATCAACTTTAAACATTCCATATTTTACGCACAAATACGGTAATATTTTAAAGAATAAAATTGTATGTGTTGTTTAATGTAGTTGTAGTGACGAATTTGTGCATATAATATGTGTTTTTTCGTTATTTTCAATGGGTACGAAACTTTGGTTTTGTTCCGAACTGGTTCGTACCAAAAGTTCAAAAATCGCAAAATCAACAGTTTCTAAAACGATTTCAAACCATGAATGTCCAAATAAAATAGTCAAGTTTATGGGGGTTATTAAAGGATTAACAGCTTCTTTATGACATTGAACAATCAATTACGTTATCCTGGGATAAACTGTCACGAAGATCAATAATTATAACGATTATTAGGGACGCTATTTTTTTAATCAATACCATGACAAAAACACATGTTAACTTGTTTCACCAGGCATTTGTGTTTAACAGTTCCATTATTTAAATGTTCTGGGAACGATATAGTTTAATTAAGATACCAACTATTTCTGAAATAAAAAGTATGTCCTTCACTCGATGTACTATATTTCGGATATGTTAGAATTCGGACATATATAAAGATAGTGACATGCGTTGATTTGTTGTATATATTTTGTACAAATATGTTTTGTGTTATTTCAGACAACAAGAATGGATGGTGGCAATTATCCTGGGTCTATCTCTCAAGAAAAAGATGTGAAAACATATTCATTTAATTAAACCTGGAAATCAACCACCACAACTAAGAGAAAACCTTTTAACAAAAGGTGTTGTTTTAGAATTTGTGAAATTTGATAATAAACATAAGTTGATGTGTATCATGTCCAAATGACCAAATGTATAAACTGTTTAACATTTTGAAATGAGATGCTTTATTATCTGATGTTTGATTTATTTTTCCTTTCAGATGATATATATTTGTGTGATTCTAGGTTTTAATATATAATTCTGAAACATTTATGCAGCATACTGTTACATTATTGTACACGTTATTATATTATGTTGGTTATCTGGTTTATCAAGTGGAAAAAATGTTACTTATATAAAAATAAAGCTTTTAATATTAAGACTTATGAAGGTACTTATTGTTATTTATGTATTAACATACTTCTCAGAGTAATACAATATAGTAAATGCCATTATTCATTAATGTAGTATGGTTCCTTAAATGATTGTCCTTATTGTGTAAGTTTGAATTACGGGCGGTTTTCACACCGCGATAAAGTGGCAACAACATTTTTTGGGCCAGTGAAACCCCTGAAAAGCGTTTTATTATGCTATTTGCATTTGTCTGCGGTATTGGTTTTTACTAGACAATAAACTATAAATGTTTCTTTTTAAACTCAATAGCTTTTGGTTGTTTGTGGAGATAAAGTATTTTTAATGCAACATATGGATTCCTTGTGAAAAAAAAACATCGAAAAATCACAAAAAGTTTATTATAGACAAGATTGCATAACTTTTGAACTTACATATATATAGTTAAGATATTTTTAAAATTCAAACTAATTTAAAAACTGCACATCAAGACCTACAGTCTGATTATGATCATTTTGCACATCAACATGTTTGAAAAAAATCACTGTGGTTGCTTAGTAAAAAGAACTTCATACCATAACATTTTTAAAATGAGTGCATATTTGGTCACCCATCTTTTTTTTCCGTCCTCCTACCCGACACTTTAAGAAAAAAAATCCGAACATCATTTTAATAAAAAATATTGGCCTAATTATTTTTTAACCCGGTTGGATAATTTATAGTGTAATTGAAACTGTGCAGCTAATGCAAAAACATAATTAACAAAACGTGTGATTCAACAATTAACTGTTTTCCTTGCAAAAAGGTTCGAATTGTACCCTTGCGGTCTAAATGCTCTGAACTAAAGCTAGCGTTGATAAAGCTTTCTAGAGCACCATGTGGTAAATTTTTCCATGCAACAACCATTGTGAATCTGCCATAAATATTTACTTTCCTTACGAGCTGCGATCATGGAAGCAGATCTGATTCTCTTTAACTTTAATAATATCAGAGTTGTATCTTGTATTGTACGCTTTTTTCAATCGAGTTTTACTCTTCCTGTGAATATGAGACGTTCCTGCAGTTTTTTAATGGTTGCAAAGCACAATAATTCTCCTTCGTTTGCTATGGTTGCGCCAAGATAGGCATTAATGGGAAACCTTGGGTTCCATCTGAGAAGAACATTTGGGTAACTAACACGTAGTGGAGCTGATCTTAGTTGCATTGTATGCCTGCAACAATAAAGAGACATAGCCTTTTCGATTTTACTTCTGTGTGGTTCTTGTCTTCGCAATATTCGCTTGGTAACACAGTATTTTGTTGCATTGACTCTCAATTTTTCTCCACTTGTCAGAATTGGATTGCTAAGGGAATCATTTATGAGCGATATAATTTGCATATATTTTGGTAGGGTGATAGCCTACAAGATTGCTAGAAGAGATTGTATTGGCATATCAGGTTAACTGGTCCGTAATTTTTTAATACAAAGTCATAACCACCTGTAAATTGTTTAAGTGTAAAAAATACATAGAAATAAGTTGCATATGTATAGAGGCCACATTAGTAACAAGATAAGCAAACAAAAAAGTAAGTGTTTTTATGCAAATACAACTTTTTCAGTGAAAAACATGCCAATGCACTGCTCGTTGCTGGTCAGTAAAACTCTGTCGAGCAAGCCAAATCGACTAATCGCCCCTTCGATGACCAACGTTAGCATGCACAGCCCGACAAGCTATTTAGCGATACAAATATAGAACAATTAGTCACAAGATTTACCTTTAAACCGGTCATTAAGGTTTATTTTACTACCTGTCGGTCTGTCGTGTGTCCATCTGGGGGGCAGAGACACCTGTCAGATATTCAACACATGGAAACTGAAATTGAACAAATAAATATATTGTCTATGTGAACACCTGTGGACCATCACAATCTGTATTGAGTTTACCATTTTTGTACGATAGAAGACAATTATACATCGACAAAATGGCGACACAACGCTTACCGGTGATATCAAGTTTTGTTCTAAAAATGACATAATTAACATAGTTGTGGTCCATTGTTATCGCGAGAGTTGTGGCATACAAAGAGTCATGGCATGTGTCCGTTATAGCCCAGATCAGCCTAGGGTATGCCATTTTGGATGCATGATAGTTGCGCTCACCCAAATGAAGTCCTTAACTTGCATAAGTTACAACACTTTCAAATGTGTAGTTCCTTTGCTGTAATAGCACGGTCCCTTGGTCCGTTCAAGAAACATAAATAAAATAAAAGTAAATTTCAGATCAGCCTGATCAAGCAAGAACAAAGGGAGAGGCCACTGTGGACTTAAGAGAGTCAAAAGCGACTTGTAGATCTTGACCTCAAGATCACTAGGCAGGGGATTTGTAACCATTTGTTGACGGTACATATCATTCAACATGGTAGTGAAGAGGTGGGGCGATTTTCACGTAATCTATTATAAACCTCCGGAAAAAAACTGCAATATCAAGGCATTAGCGTAGATGAGAAATATTTGTAAGAAAAGGCCATGAAGAGATTAAACAGTTCGTCTTAGAATTTGACAAAACCTTGTTCTGAAATGATGTGTCCCTGATATAAAACTTCGTCGTTAAAAAACTAGCACTTGTAACCTTTTAACTTGAGTCCATTGTTTGAAGTCTCTGGACCATTATCAAAAAGGGCGATATTAGAAATGGAATGAAAATCGGCACACACACGTTCAAAGATTGAATCTCATAACAAATGCATATTTATACATACAAAATAAATGACATAAACTATAGTTTATGATATTAAGACATAGATATATAACATATAATATAATGACCCATCCTATAATCACATATGAAAGAATAGAATAAAACACAAATAACATAAAATTCAATGCTTCTTAAACAGTTGAACTACTGCAGAAGTTTAATCAAATAAAACAGCGTTATACCATATTTAATTAAATTAGTGAACACAAAAAATCACTACCGATCATTAAAGCATGAAACGAATGCATTAAATGCAAACAAGACGATATCACATGCATTAAAGGTGGACCATTAATAATTATAACAAATTCAAGGTTATAGAAAATACATTCAAATGTATGTGAGGTCGAAACATGCACATATTCAATGTATTTCCACACAAAAACAACGTTAAATGAATAAACATAGATTTTTTTTCATTTGACAAATAGTAATTTATCCTAATGGCGATGAGTTGCCAAGAAACATAATGGGTATTACACAAACTGATATACACAATATAGTGACAACCGTCAAAAACATGATAAGATTTACTAAATAAAAACTACACTATATTGATATCGTTTCCACTTGGAGTCTTAATACTCCAATAACAATAGCAAATAGCATCATATTCTTAATAATATTACATATCAAATAAGAAGTAGTGGTTGGTGAAGAATCCCGACTATTTGAAATCATTTATTGCACATTTATTGTTTGTATTAAACCTCTGGTGTATTATGCTGACATTCAATGTTGTTGTTGTCTTCTTTCATTTTCAGTATAAAAGTGTATTTATTTAATGAATCACTCAGGATCAATAGATTGTTACAGAATTAGACATTCGAAACTGAAGTATTAACCTTGAATTAATAGAAATAACTGTATTACGACTAATTAGCACATAGTCACAGCAATTATGATAAGTGATACCAACACGGAACATATTGGGTCCCAGAACGGGAGATGTTTGCATCGTGTTATAATGCTTTTTGGTTAAAATGTAAAGTATTGTTCATTTCACAATCATATGCAAACTTAAAAGTCGCCGTGCGTTGAAGATATATATGTTTCCGCCTTGCGACCGGGAGTTCACGGGTTCGATACTCACTGTTGCATCATTCTTTATAATTATCAAAGTACTGGGCATCAACATACAACATAAGTACTGGTTCTATCCATGAAACGGACTCGAGAGCTTCTCAATAAGCTTTAGGCTTTTGATGCTATGGGGAAGCAACTGGGAGAAGGATTTCGAAGGGTGGATCGATTTTGATATGATACATGATGTTGTGGCAAAGACTTAGGATTTGTTAAGATTGAAAGGAATTTATAATAGATAAATGAGTGCACTGTGCTATCAAATGTGTGTGCCCTTTATTTGATTAGATTTTGAGCGAATGCGTTTAGGGGCCAAAATCGTAATACGATACGTTGTCGATTCAATTATGATTTAATA
Organism: Dreissena polymorpha; assembly: GCF_020536995.1. Classification (NCBI taxonomy): domain Eukaryota; kingdom Metazoa; phylum Mollusca; class Bivalvia; order Myida; family Dreissenidae; genus Dreissena; species Dreissena polymorpha. The sequence continues at coordinate 35,053,357 of NC_068361.1, forward strand.
TCTGGCATAACTTTTTACAATAGTCATACTACTCATTGCGTTTGATTTACCACTTACTTTCCTTTGTGCGAGTGACACGGACCTTTTGATATTTGACAGTTGTTTTTTTTTAGAATCAAGTTGTTTTTCGACTTGGTGCGTACAGCATTTTCCCCATATTTAATACTGACTGTTTCACTAAACAAACGTTGTTATATAAAAGAAACGGACACATTTTGCGAAAGTGATGTACTACAGTAAAATAATTATGTTAAATAATAATTAACGGTGAAGTTAATGCCCTCGAAATTGTAAAAAAAAAGAAATTTAGCTAATTGTTAGAGGCACATTTTTGTTGCTTTTTGTCCTGCACATGTAATACATTTTATTTATGAGAAGAAACCCCAAGCCTTCTAAGCCCCTTTTTTATCACAAAAAGTACGATGTTCCACAAATACATGAGCATTTTGTTATTTGCTATTAAATGATAAGGCCACGACGCATTTATTGCACGTTGTTTCTTCTTATTCTTTGGGTTGCGCGCCAATCATTGAATACTGTATGGTACAGAAATTAGCAGTCCTTTTTGGTAAATTCAGTTAATACCACCCTTGACTTTACATCCATTTGCACAACTACTTAATTTGGAAAAGTTTAGTGTAAGTGTTTCACCATAGATAGAAATACAGTTAGTGAAATAAATAATTAGAGATGAGTTCTTCATCTCAGATATCTGATCAAAAATTAAATAATTGTGAAATGATTTCTATTCTGTTACTATTGGTACTTGGTTAAAGTCCTGATATTAGTCGTTAAAGTTATTTTTGACATTTAGATATGTTAAAAATATACTGGGCAATAACTAATTCATAAAAATATTATGCATTTAAAACATTAACATTCATCCAGTAACACGCTAATTAAAGATAATAAATTGCCTTTCCATTTTAAATTACAGCTTATAGTGTATTCTAGCGTCCAAGTAGTTTCAACAAGTCTTTCAAAACAACAGAAACACTTAACAGAGCTTTATGCGTTTACCAATTTCACATGATGATTTCTCATCAAAATTGATAAACATCATTGCATCTACATTCACGGATATTTGATTATATTTGAATTGGTGACTAGTGTGTACCCTCTCTACCACTGTGACAAGTGTATCAAACTTGCAAAGTCAAGATTCGCAATTGAACGCGTATATATAATAGTTTTTAATCGAAAGTAATTAGAGTCATTAAAAGTAATCAAGATTTAATAATGCAATAGAAATGTTATCATAATCAGAGTTCATTTGTATTTTTACTTTATCAAATGTAAGTATGAATCAGGTTTCAATATTCCCAAATGAATTAAATTCCACAATGTCGTCTTACATCCTAACCAACGTTTCCTTACTCTCGTCCTTATCGTGAGAACATCCCTTTTAAGTTTCATTGTGTGTATATGCTTACCAACCCTCCACTCTTATTGCTTCTTGTTTTTCGCTTACTATTTATTTATTACAATGCATCAATTCCGTGATATCATTGGAACATTTTCTGTGTCAAATATAAAGCATTGTCATGTGCTCTCCGCACTTATTCCCTTTTCTTGTGTCCTATTAAATCATTCCGATTACCAAGCACTCTATCTGATTCGCTCACACGCAACTATGCTACCATAAAAACTATTTGTCACTTCAAAACTCATGTGTGTATGATGTTCAAAATGTTTATTTTTGTTTTTAAACTTGAGTATCTGGAATAGTCGAACGCTTATTATATTTAATAAACCGATTTAAGAATCGTGCTAGAAAGCGAGCATTTTTACAATTTGAATTCCGAATTCTGATATGATCTGACAAAAGTTTTGCAATCGAAATACAGCTTGTTCTAATACTCACATTTTTGTTGAGTTGTTTAAGTACATACTTGAACAAACATTTTTAATCATGTTTCGTTGTTACAGATTAGAGGATAAAATGTATCGTACTGTTAAATTACAGTGTTTTATTCAAAATACAAGATTCAAAATGGGCTGATATATGTCTCCATTCTCTAATTATCTCTCTCTGTGATTGACTGTCCAAACTAAAAAAGCTATGGTTTGCAATAAATGCCATCATATGCCATCGCAGTATTTCAAACAATCCTTTATTAAAATTTGTACTGCTCTTGACCCTCTTTACGTTGCTCAGTTTACATCTAACTTCCTTGTACTCAATGAACTTTAGTGCAAACTTTGAGAATGTCAGTAAAACAAGTGGGGCATACATAGGACAAATATTAATATTTGGTTTCAATTACAAAGAGATCACCCTCAACAATATATATGGGAAACGTTGAACAATTAAATTATGTTTCAGTCCCATACCTAGGCGTCCGACCATAAATTTAATTTTGCCTACATCAAGTGAGATACTTTGATTTATCTTCGTAAATGTTTTAGAGGAAATAATCAGGAAGATGAAATATATTTTATGATATGCGCTATGATGGGTAGTTATCGACAAAAACATAGCAAAACAGCACTTCTTTTATTTATCCATAAGCCGGGGACGTAACAGAGGCACTTACAAGTTGATCAACAATAAACAAATTAGATGAAAACGAAATCATAGAGTTTTCCATGTTTATTTTGTTCTTGTACTACCGGAATATTTATTGTTTTACGTCGTAATACAGATAAGTATATCGTTCGTTTTTCGCACAGGCTCTAAAAATGCTTTCAAGACCTCGAGCTATGCCCATTTTGATGGCGTCTGATATAGTAAAATACATTAGAAAGGTAAGAAAGGATTATTATTTTTTAACTTGTCGACTTGGCGGCTTGCCACCCCGAACAATGCTTTGGATAAGATACCTGCAATTAATAATGTTACGTGAAGTTGTCAATTCTCACAAGAGGGCAGTGATAAAATTGGAGTTCTCACATCATTATGATGTTTCATGTTGACTTGGATAAAATAATGTTAATATACTATTATAGAACGGTATTTAGGTAAAAATTGAATCCTTCTCTATGACTGTGTCATGATTCTTGATGGTACTTTCACTTTGTATGTAGACACATTTTCATGCTTGATGACACTTACATCTTGCCTGATGACCAATGTCTATTTACATTCTGCTTTTACCTTTTATATGGTCGTTTTTTTAAGACATGTTAACTCGCTGAGCATTTAGGTTTGCATTTGTTTTGATTGTATAAATACATTTGTTAAAATAGTTATGTATTGGCCACCTATGATTCAAGTTGGAGAGGTCGGACATACTTTATTGTCGTTTATTGCCCTCTTCTATCCAATGTCGTTGTTTTTCCACAGCCTTGCATAGCATTCCCGTGGCAACACTATAAATCCCCAAGTACTGTCGGGCCTTTGTTGCAGTTGGTCGAACATATGCACTGCGATTCATGTTCTCGTTGCCGACATTTTGGATATCACGTGATCCACCATTCGGAAATCCCTTTCACGTCCTTGCAAGAAGTGCTGCATCTTTGTTTAGCTGGCAAGACCTGTGTTTTTTAAGTTTTTATATTTATATGTGCCATTGATAATTGATGGTGGTTTTTTAGTAGATTTTCTGTATGTAATTGATTTTGGAAACGTGTGTTGTTCATCATTGTTTATTTACAGTGAATTTAAGTGTTAATAACTATGCCAAGTTATATTTCAATTATGCTAATATAGCCAATGCAATTACCACTCTCGCGCATGCTCAACAATAAAGACATTGGATAGGGTTTACAAACCTGTTGTTCACAATGACGGTAGTATTTTCTGCACTTTTTTAAACTTCAACACGGATAAAAAAAATGCTGACGGCCGGACATGCAGAAGAACGGACGGACAGGACATACGGAGTTTAAACGTATTGCCGTCTACGGAGAAGCCGGTAGGTGACTAATAAATCAATAAATGTCAGTACCACGTTTGCATTCAGTTGATTAAATTATCCATATAAGTTCTTACTTAACGGATAATAAGTTTAAATGCATTTAAAATCAATAAGATATAAAGTTTTTGTTTTATAAAGAACTTCATTCCTACTGCTTAACAATTTTTACTTTTTTTTCATTTCCTTAGTTATACATATGGGAAGTTTCACTCGTTCGTTTTCATTTGTTTTTAAAACAAGGGCTTGTCACAGAAGTGCCAAATCCCCGCCGAAGTGTGTTTGCTTGTATGACAACATTTGTTTTAATGAGTAGAATACTATTTATAAAACATGGCACCTGTGTCATCTATTTATATTTCAGGGATCAATTAGTTATATAGTGTTGAAGTTATGCTTTAGAGATTAAAAAAAATGGAAATGAAAGAAAGGAAGCTAATTAAAAAAGAAGACTATAAACAGTTACTGTTCTTGATCACTGTATTTTTCCTTAAACCCATCTATTCATTTTACTGTGAATACTTAAGTGTTCAAATTAAAATATTATTGTAAAAATAGATAAAGGGAGATATTAAAAATTGTAAAGTTTAAATATTTACTATGAAATTAAATCAAATATAAGTTAAAATTATAAATAAAAAATAAAGGGAGATAATTCAAAATCTGCGTCCGAAAGAGTAATGGTTCATGTAGACTGCACTTCTCCTAGTTGCCATCTGTTTATATTTCTAGTTTCAAGTAAATTCCTACAGTATATTTAGAGTTATGCTCCAGACAAAAATTAACTTTGAAATTAAATAAAGGGAGATTATTAAAAAACTAAAGTAGATAGAGTTATGGTTCTTAATCATTGCACTTCTCCTACTTGCCATCTGTTTATATTTCAAGTTTCAAGTAAGTCCCTTAAGTACATTTAGAGTTATGCCCCGGACAAAACTTAACTTTGAAGTTAAATAAAGGGAGATAAGTCAAAACTGAGGTAGATAGAGTTATGGTTCTTAGGCACTGCACTTCTCCTACTTGCCATCTGTTTATATTTCAAGTTTCAAGTAAATCCTTTCAGTAGATTTAAAGTTATGCTCCGGACAAAAATTAACATTGAAATTAAATAAAGGGAGATATTTCAAAACTTAGGTAGATAGAGTTATGGTTTTTAGTCACTGCACTTCTCCTAGTTGCCATCTGTTTATATTTCTAGTTTCAATTCAGTCCCTTCAGTAGATTTAGAGTTATGCTCCGGACAAAAATTTACTTTGAAATTACATAAAGGGAGATAATTAAAAAACTAAAGTAGATAGAGTTATGGTTCTTGGTCACTGCACTTCTCCTAGTTGCCATCTCTGTTTATATTCTTAGTTTAAAGTAAAATCATGGAATAGATTTGGAGTTATGCTCTGGACAAAGTTTCGGACCGAAAGACGGACGCACAAATGCACAGGCGCACAGACGGACGCACAGACGGACGGAGACTATTACTATATCTCCACCGAAAATTTTGTCGGCGGTGATAATAAAGGTTGACCAATGTAAAAAGGCAGTGGTAAAGGCCTGTCTACAAAAACGGCGTTACCATTTTGCTCACTTCAGCGTTTTAAAATATTTCAGAAACATGTAAAAATAATAAATCACTATTCTATGACGCAACGTTCTTACGGCGTCGCCATCGCATTAATACAGTCTCATTACAGCGTCCATACGAAGGGCGTCATCATCATGATACGAAAGATAGAGAAGAAGAGATAGAAAGAATGACGAGTGCACCCAGTCCTCCCCAGTCTTTTGCAAGTTGGCTTTCCAAATAAAAATCGAGTGATGAGTTTTAGACTGATACGTTTGAGCACAGTCACAGACTGGGATAAAGCTTATTATTATATATTTAAGCCCCAAAATAATTCAAAGACAGTGCATACGCCCCCACGCTGTTGAAACGACATTCCCACACCTCCCTGTCTAACGCGCGTTTTTAAAAAGTTTGGAATAATGACCTCGAAAGACCGTTCTAAGCGATGGCACGCTGCCCCTACAGTAGGGTCAAGACTTGAGCATTTCGGCGATCTTCTTATTACTTTACGCCGTCGGAGCATCCCGCTAAATTGTGTAAGAGTTTCTCAAGACTATTTTGTTTAATTAAAATATAGTAAAACGTAGTTTATTTATGAGAAACGACTTACTTTAATCATTCTACAGACATATTGAGATTGTGACCGCCCACGTGTTGTTGAATGTTTATGCAGTTAGTATAGTTATTTATATTCAACCTGAAATTATAACATAAATTCAGCATTTAACTTTAATAGTCGATACGGGATATAACTGATTTGATTTCACTAGTAGCAAAATCAGAGTTTCTTCCCGTTAATCGTATTTCATTTTGCATATCCTCAAAGACTGCATATTGTCAGTAACGAATTAAATGGTTTCGCATGAATATGTGTTCTGGGCACTTGCTAGTTTTGCACATAACCTACGTGATTTATATCTGCCATATCCCTGCCGCCCTTGCAATAAATCTGATGATGAACGATATCAAAATATATTGCAGTTTTATACGATTTAAAGTTGTTTTTTTTCAAATTCACAATATGAATGCAGTGTTTTCAGTTAACCCGCGAGGAGAGATACACACTATGAGGATTTTGTTAATATATATGTCTTGAACATGCTGTGATTAAATAGCAAACAATACTTCGCCAACTGTCGTCACATTATTCTGTAGAAACCTTTTTTACGTAGAAAATTTTGACACTTCGTTTATACTTTGTTCACCAATTTCAAAATTTGAAACTGTCAACGATGCGATAACATGTAAAAGATAATCGACAGGGATGCGGCTTTAAGACATTTCTTTTTACATTCAAATTATATATTATTTTTGAAAATCTTGTACCCCGACATCGCATGCCGGATTTAGTATCAACATGTCAGGATTGGTATTCCGTACCATTTGAATCAAAAGAACATACCATCAATTGAGCATAACAGATATTTATTTCATGAGTTTTAAATTGGATAGTTAAATAAATATAATTTTGTCACTATGAATAGAGCCCCCTTGGTGCAAAAAGATACAATGGGATATTGAAAGTTGAAGGCACATGGTACATTTTTGTACCAGTAGGGCGATATCATAGAATGTCATGTTTCGCTTTAGTTACTACAAATACACACAATGTATTTTCAATACATTAAACTCTAGGGGGCTGACAACTGAGTGCAGTAGGTAATTATCTCTTTCTGTGAATGCAATTGAAAATTGTAAACGCCAGTGTATGTAATGAATGCATTCTTATGCCTTGTCAGTTTAAACTTATATCTTTTTTCAATAATTTAGTACATCCGATAAGAAGAAATTGCATACCAAGGTACATAAATTATTGTTAATTAGAGTGCAACTTTCCCCACAAAAACAAGTACATGTAATAATTGCCGTTTTTAGTTTCATTAGGTGGGACTATATTTTGCCTACAGTGAGTCCGTCAGTCTATCTGTACTTCTGCCCACAAGTGTCCACCATTTCGTCCGTCTTAAAAAGGAACCAGAGTTATAGCAAACATACATTGTGATGAAAATTATCTTAAAATTATGATTAAAAATGTGCGGAAAAAAAGAATTACACAACACATGTTCTTTTCCCCTAAATTTCAAGCTTTTTGTCACGTTTGCAAAAACATGTGTATATATATTAATGGTATCTGGTAAAATACTTGAGATGTGGTCAAAATACTTACTCTACAGATAGGAAAAGTTTTCACATTTGTTGTAATCGTATTATAGCAGAGAGAACACTTCAAGTCCGTATGTCTGTTAATAAATGAACAAGATTTTAATGCCCTTATAAAAGTAAAAAAAGAATTACAAGTCATGGTAAACAAGTTCTAGCTGTAAACTGGCTGAAAAGTGTAAACACAAACCTCTTAATCCTATGCGCATGGATATTAATACATCGTTTTGCATTAACATTTGAGGTTGTTTCAGGAATGCGCAAATATATTTCACTCTCTTAATTATTTTGAACCAAATAAAAGCTGTGTGCATGCTATCTTTTTGAAATACTGATTGAAACATTAAAAAAGTACTGAAATTCATAGTTTGAGTGCGTTATAATTGATTGTTGTGTTCATTAAAATGGCTTGTAAATAATTTAGTTAATTCAGTATAACAACGTCGAATCTGAGATGAAAAAGCGACAATCACAGCGTTTGACCAGTTGATGTGTAATTAAGTCGATCGGTATTTTTTAAAGAGAGACACTTATTTAGCAGAATTGACTTCTTAGGTTTTGATTAATTACTTTTTTAATAACTTATTTTAAGAGAGGTTTCTTGTTATGTTTCTTGGAATTCAGTGATTCTATTGTTTACATTTTTCGCTAATAGTTCGCTATTGCTCTTTAGCAGCTTTTATTCGCTATATAATTCATTATGCATAATGGTATTATAAAGTACGCATTGGTGTTCGTTTACTGTACATTATTTTTGCAAATATTTCCGTTAATGTCATTAGAGTATATCGTCTCATTCATACCGTTTTAAACTTCATGCAACTTTATGTATAAAGCCGCCTGATTCCGTGAGCGGTTTCATTGCCTTTTTTTTTCATCGCGATCGAATTGGTTCTTTTCCACTGGATTTTATATCAAATCATACGATTACTAGTGTAAGAGAACATCTGACGAACGATTTACACATGCTTGAAGAGCTCTATTGTAGCTGTAAACATTCATGCAATAATAAGACTATATAATTAGTGGTATTGCACACAATCAGAATGATTTCTATCTCGACTATTCATCGCATGGTTCGAGCTTTACTACCTACAAATGTCGGCGTCCGCGTAATTGTATGTTTAATGTTTGCGTGCAAACAACTCAATAACTATAACAGAAAATTCGATTGAAACTTCAAGCAAAGTTTATGAAAATAACGCGAGATTAACGTTTGCATGTTACATCTCAATATATATTCACCTACCAAGGATGTAACATCGAAAATCAAAATCCGAGGTTAAATCTGATCACCTGTCAAAGCCATAAATCTGCTCTGCAAATAAGCAGAATTATGCCACTTTTACAGTCATTTAGGTTATGTAGTGCGTTTGCCGAGGCATAATTTAAATTTAACTTGCATTTCCTTGATTAAACGTTTCATACAAAAACTTTGCACGGCAACAATAATTAGGGGCAAGTCAGGTCTCGGGTACTTTATCTAAAAAGGAAAAACATGTTAACATTTTCTGCTGAATAATTTCAATTACGATTCATTATATACTACGGTTGACACTTTCATGTGTGGGTTTATAGGTTACATCAAAATGTGACCACGAAAACACAACAGTAGGGTGAAAGGTCAATTTTGACATCTAATCTGTATTTTTGAGATCCATAGGCGGTATTTAGTGTTCATGATTATATACAAATAGTTGTTTTTTATGTTCTTGAAACGCGTATTAAAAGAACAAAAAAGAAAAAAGGTATTCGAAAAGCAACAACATGTTTGAATATTTTTATTATAAGAATATTCAAACGTTTGAATAATCGTTGCCATCCCTTATTTGAATTAATATGGAAACACAATTAAAATTTAATAACGTACGTTTTCATAACGTATGTTGGTACTTTGTCACTGAAAGAAAATTATGAAAAACGCATACATGAATGATTTGCTTTGCAATATTTGGATTGGCGCATTGCCAAGCAAGGGCTATGTATTATCCATTAGCTGCTCTAAATTACAATGGTTAGCACTTTATTTAATTTTGGCAAGTGATCAGTTTCCAAATAGTCCGCGAAGCATACCAGCAATTGACAAAACAAACGCAAACATAAATTATGAATACTTGGGTCACCACTTTGCAAAGCACTGACTACATGAAGCCTAACACTTAGCCTATAGATATTCTCAAAACATTTAAGTGCAAAAACATATTAAACCTGAAAGCCATTCAAACCATATCAAATACAGGAATAGACTTTGGTACAGCAGAGGCCTATCAGCGCATTTTAAGGTGTAATACTGTTTAACCGCTAATATTGACTACCAAATGTCCCATAATATAACAGGAATATGTTATTTTAACATCGCTGATGACTGAAACATTGTTGTTACTTTCCAGACGGATGCATGCTTTAGGAGTAAGCGTTAGAACTGGAGAGGCTCTTTTGTAATGTATACATTGCAATATATTCTGTTTTGCACGAGGTCTCTATATCTTGTTTTTTAAACGTAATTTGATATTCGTAACATTGACCGTTTAAGACACAAAAATAGACAAATATGATTCGGGTCAACTTAACCTTCGCCTGAGCCAAATATAGACTAGACATTAGTGTGAATATTGTGCAGATTGTCAAAAAGCATGCATAATTTAAAGTTCCGAACAAAAAGCGGCCAAGGTTGCAAAACACAATCTTTAAGGCCTATTTGGCTGTATCATACGTTTTTTGAAAACGTATATAAAAAGTGCACAGGTAACAAAATAGAACATGCACTCCAATGTCTTAAAATTAGGCCTTCATTCGTGTTATGGGTTCTGTAAGCAGAAGCGCAACCAAGGTTTATAAATAAGGCGACCCGTTATGGCCATACGACATGCGATCTGAAACATAATTTAACACAGACGCGTCTTGTTACTTGCCGACGATTTGCTGAAAATACTGTCTTGGATTTGTTTCCAGGTCGGTTTCTTACCCAACGATCTTTCAAATTCGCTTTTTGTATGCGTACCAGAAATCAGAAGGCCTATTTGCAAAGGGCAAATCGACAAAATTTGTGGAATACCGTAATTTGCATTTCTACTACTACTATACATTTATGTAAAACAATCTTTCAAAGTTGCAATTGATCAGTACAAGTAGTTAAAATGCAAAATACAGAATTTATATTTAACAAGAAATATCTTCTTTAAGATATACGGCGTTGTTTGTGGTTGGAGTTTATGAAAGGTAAAGAGTTCAATGAAAGAGATCGAGGATAGCGAATGTCTTTTTCTGTGCACGTCTAAGCTGCATCACACGCAGTACGGGATGTTACGCGGAGTTTTCGCGGCTTTTGTTTTACATTATTACATATTGCTGGTCATAAACCTATAGATACAAAACAGAAAACCAAAAGAAGAATGGAAGCGAAATTAAAACATGAGTCAACCGGCCACACGCGAAGTATCAGTACATATTTTAAATATTTATACGCGCGTTCTTCGAACAAACCTGTTTTAGTGGTTTGTCGGGCATTGGTATTTGATTCGATTATTAACAGTATCGAGAATCATCGCGCGCATGCTTAATACATTAGTCTATATGGTGGAATAATTATTGTAAAATTAATTAAAAATATTAATTATCATGGTATTGTCGAAATCACATTAAGAATCTATTATTGACATACCATAATTATATTGCTTGATATCTTCATTTGACATCGTCCTGGTCTAAAGAAAATTTCAGTTCACCTAGTTCACGCTATAGCGTCTTTATTATATAACGAGTATTTTACTGGGCGCGAACTCCGGTCAGCACATAAAGTAGTCGCGAAGACGCAGCGATGACCTGTATATAAACTCTGACATTCACACGCACTTGCCGCGAACTGACCTGATACCTCGCGGGTTGAAATGCAATGCATTAAAGTGAGGCCTCGCTTCCACTGCTCTTTTTGCTTGTACATGTTAACTTGTTGACAGGAATATGGAAGTTAGTATTAAATATGAAAACATAGCCTTCAAGTACAAACGTTTTCGCGCTGGTAATCCTCTGGAAATAAAAGGTGCACGCACAAACTGTATTGATATCGAGATTGAGTGGAAAACTGTTCTATCTATTAAGCCTTTTCATTAGAGATAACATTGTTTCATGCTGATGACGCGGTAAAACAGTGTTACAAAGACGCGGGCATGTTTCCAATGTTCTGGTCGTATGCTCAAATCAGCATATGGAATAAATGAAGTGTAATCATTCTGACCTTGCCGCGGGAAATTTTATATGAATTTTATTGGACAGTTACAAAGGTCAGGTAAGGTGAAAAGCTGGCGTATACAGCTACGCCGAAAAATGATAATTGATTAACAAAAGAAGAGCAAGTGCAAAGAACGGTTTTCCATATATATAACTTTGCAAACATATTAATCTGTATCAGACAGTATGTAAAACGCAGAAAACAGACACCTAAGATTTAAGTTAGGTCTTTTATGAAAAGTGTTAAGGAGATCCGTAAATTTTACTTTACGCTGTACTAAACAAAATAAAAATGAAGTTTGTTAATAAACAGTAATACCGTTGCGATGACGTTGAACACCTATGCATGTAATCATCTTTAGATAAATGAGTTAAATAGTTGTCCTCCGTTGATAATTAGTTTGGCTAATGAATAATAATCGTTAATCTTGTGCATGGGATTAAGTGTGAGTTTGTGCTTGCTTTCAGCCGTGTTTGTTTTCTATTTTTCTTGCTTACTTGTTTACTTGTTTGTTATTCTTTGTCAGCCTGTCTGTCTGTGTGTGTGTCTGACTGTTAGTATGTTTATTGTCCGTCTAACTGTCTGTAGTTCTGTTTTTTTGTCTGTGTTACTGTTTGTCTTTTGTGTGTGTGTGTCTGTATGTGTGTCCATCTTTGTATGTCTGTCTGTCTGTGTTTCTGTCTGTGTGTGTTTGTGTGTTTTTTTTTGTCTGTGTTTCTCTCTTTGTGTTTGTCTGTCTGTGCGTCTGTCTGTGTGTCTGTGTTTTCGTCCGAGTGTTTTGTGTGTTTTTGTGTGTCTGTGTGTCTTTCTCTGTCTGTCTGTATGTGTTTCTGTCTGTGTGTCTGTCTGTCTGTATGTCAGTCTTTTTGTGTCTGTGTGTATGTGTGTATGTGTGTGTTTCTTCCTGCCTGCCTGCCTGTCTGTCTGTCTGTCTGTCTGCCTGTCTGTCTGCCTGTCTGTCTGTCTGTCTGTCTGTCTGTCTGTCTGTCTGTCTGTCTTTCTGTCTGTCTGTCTGTCTGTCTGTCTGTCTGTCTGTCTGTCTGTCTGTCTGTCTGTCTGTCTGTCTGTCTGTCTGTCTGTCAGTCCGTCCGACCGTCCGTCCGTCCGTCCGTCCGTCCGTCTGTCTGTCTGTCCGTACGTCCGTCCGTCTGTCTGTCTGTCTGTCTGTCTGCCTGTCCGTCTGTGTACGATAATTAATTACCATCGCAATCGAAGATCTTATGTCCACCACAATGGCAAAGACGTTCCATCGGGATTAAAACCAGGGTCTTTTAAAGTGGACATCGACTTAATATTACGGCCATAATGCCTTTAAATTACCACTAAGATAAGCTTAAAATGTGAGAGAATGTGGCATATACTGTGACATGTGAGAAGCTCTATTGTAATCTTCATCGTTCTGTATGGTATCGTACTTGAGCCTATACTCAATCTGCCGCTCCGATTTCACCGGAAGCATCGGGCATCTCACTGGAAGCACCAGGCGTCTTACCGGAAGCAATGGGCGTCTTACCGGAAGAAAACGGGCGTCTTACCGGAAGCAATGGGCAAAAGATTAACGCATGTGAAGTTGTCTACTCAATTCAATCAACTCGTTTCCCCAAAACATGATGAATGTATCCTTCTTTATAACCTTACGTGAATATAACTTATTTATAACCTAACATGAATGTAATAAAAAAGTGTTTTAGTTTAAATAATTACGTAATGCTGAACAAATGGTTAATCAATCTTTGAAAAACACGCAGTCACACTCCGATTTGGATGCCCAGCACAAGATAATATTTGCATACTAAAACTCGGTAACTGAGTTCAAATTGCTAGGGTCATATTTGAACGAGGAAATATAAAAAAAGAGTAATTACTTACTTTAAAGTAATGTTGGTCATCTAATAGTCTAATCAGATGGCATTAAAAAAAAATTAAATATGCATAAATATACATGCATGGTAACAAATAAAGAACATGGCCGGCTTATGAGCCTTATTCAATAAAATTTAATTATTTTTTTACTCCAAGTTCAATATAATACGATTATATATATACACTCAATAGTACACACATTCATACACAAGAGTACACAAACAATTTCAAATACCATGTGCATGCAGCTTTAAGTTCGATAGAAATGAAAATAACACAGTAGAAAATCAAATCTTATAAACCACAAAAAACTACACTAAACTTCTATTCGAATAGGTTTAAAAATCAAAATACTAGGTTAGTGATACATAAAATAGGCATACATCATAATATCGACGAACCGGATATACTGCGGCATTGCATAATTTTGAGAGACCTATTTGCATCGAGTTAATCGATAAAGCCATATAAAAGTCACCATATAAAATAGAGTGTGTTGCACTCTGAATAGTCATTACGACGGCAAGTTCTTTTTGTATTAAGGACTATTACCAAAACTTAAGAACAAGAGAACGTTTTAATTTACAAACAAGAAAATACACATTGCCAAGTATTTCCGACAAATATCGTTGTACATTCCTAAAGATATTTTTCTTTCATGCGAAATATATGTTTTGCGTGTACGAATACAATCGGGCTTTGAACTCTTTAACCAAGGAATTTCAGTCCTGCTCTTCACCAACATTAATGCATTAACACTGACAAATCCTATAATGCTATATAAAAACTTCTAACATCAAAAAGTTGTACAGTTGCCAATTACTTCCTACAAATAAAACGATAATTCGAAAATGTGTTTGATTAAGTCATGAATGCTTTTTGCAAATAATATTTTAAAACTACATTTTACGTTTACATGTTCCGCACGAAATCGCTATTTATTAGTCCCCTACCGGTTTCACCGGAGGGGACTTATGGTTTTGTCTCCGTCCGTCCGTCCGTCACACTTTTCTGGATCCTGCGATAACTTTAAAAGTTCTTAATATTTTTTCATTTAACTTGGAACATGGATAGATGGCAATGTGGACATTATGCACGTTATTTCATTTTGTTCCTACGTCAAAACTTGTGGTTGCTATGGCAACAAATAGGCTAGAAAAAGTGCTGATAATGTTTTTTTTTCTGGATCCTGCGATAACTTTTAAAGTTCTTAATATTTTTTCACGAAACTTGCAACATGGATAGATGGCAATATGGAAATTATACACGTCATTTTATTTTGATCCTACGTCAAAAATTGTGGTTGCTATGGCAATAAATCGACTAGAATAGTGCTGAAAATGGTGTTTTTTTCTTGATTCTATGATATTTTTAAAAGTTCCTAATATTTTTTCATGAAACTTGGAACATGGATAGATGGCAATATGGAATTTTGTTCATACGTCAAAAATTGTGGTTGCTATGGAAACAAACAAAAAATATTCTGAACATGGTGAAATTTCTGACAATGGTGGAGCCGGTAGGGAACTTTTATTGATTGGCAATAGTCTTTGTTCATAATCATATCGATTTCATATTTTTGGCAATCTGATTGTTTATTTTGAAATATTCTCAATTTGAAGTGAGATATATTTACTCAGGCATGTCGACCTTATGTCATTTGCGTGCGAAACGATAACTGTATGGGTATATTACGTTATAGGAACTGTCAATAACAACATCATTAACATGGCATTGGTTTCGATTTGGACTCTATTGGTACCACATGTTTTACGCAGTCCGTCACGCCAAACGTATCGAGCATCTGATGGTTTGACAAAAGGATTGTACTGTGTCTTCCATAAAGGACAGATCGTCGGAATCAAAAATTCTGTTTGCGAAACCAGGTCTGTTGCGTACGCTACAGGAAAATCTGAAACAAAAAACAATTAAAAAATAGTCTGATCTTCCAAGACAGCTATTTAATAATTTAAGAGAAGTATTTATAACGGCTTCAACCTGGAATTTAACATACAACATCTTGAACAACATTTATTTAATTTGAATACCATATATTAATAGTCGGATGCATCACCTATTTCAAAATAATTGCATGTTTATGACTTTGACATATTCCATTATTATGAACCTATTATTACACACAAGTTACGAAAAAAAACACACTTTTTTATTCTTATGAAAACTAAATCTCAATCTACAAGATGGGACAATAGTTGCTATAAAATCCATGTTCTCGTTACGAATGGATGTAAAGATGAGCCATTTCAAATATATTTTGTATGTTTGCAATTAATACTTGTTTTTTTCTAAGTTCATTCTTTTACTGCAAATTATAAAAATGAATTATGTTATCATGTAGACAAGAATACGTTTAACAAGATATATCTTTAAAACAGATAAACTGCGTTGATTTTGGTTAGACTTGGTCAAAGCTAACAAGTGCCATCAATGCAATTTGAGTTTAAGATTGTTTTTCTGCGCAGATCTTTGCTGCATGAAACCCACATCAATTACCGGATGTTGCGCCAGTTTTGGTGGCTTATTTCTTATCATTAGATAAGTTTGAACATATACCTATATATGAAACACATAACTACGCTAGGTAAATGAAATAAAATAATTAAGTTACGCGAATCACCTGTTCATAATTCAAATCGGTATTCGCTCGTTCAGCAATTACTTAAAGCATCGTGAATAATCGCGATCATGCTTTGGTCAATTTGATGAAATAATTGTTACTAAATAAATAAAGACATGAATTTTATAAGAATAATTCCATCACATTGGCCAAAATATTGATGATTCACGAGACAACGAGTAGCTAGCGAGTCAAAAAGATGTACACTAAAACAGGTCTGATCGGGCTTTCCGGTAGGCGCAGAGGTTGGTACATGCGCTTCTCACCTGAGCGACACAGGTCAAATCTCCGTTCACGGAAGCATGTGCGTTTGGTTGGTGGACACCATGCCGATCAGGTGGGGTTCGTCCAGGTACGCTGGGTTCCACAAGAACAATCCAAAATTGAACAATCTTTCATTAACAACTCTACAGCTGGAAATTGCAGCTTAAGATCAAAATTCGTTCCTACTTTCGTGAGTGTAGTAAGCACATTAGGGACTCACTGCTTGGACTCACTCCGGGTCCACATATAACGTAATTAGCGTCAAAACAGACACACACACGCACACACGCGCACACACGCACACACACAGCAGGTCTGTTCGAAGAACGCATTAATAAATATTCGAAATTCATATGGTTGATAAGTGTTTGGCCGGGCCGTTTTGTTTTGTCATTGACACATATTATATTTATGTTTTATTCACATATTATCAACAGTGTATAATTATGAGAAACAAGTCACCAAAATTGGCGCAAGACCCCGTACTTGACGTGGTTGTGATACAGTCAAGAACTGCGAGGATAAAAAAAATATCTTGATTTTTGATCTCTTTGATAAAAAAGATTATCTTCTAACAACACACAAAAAAATTAAACAACATAAACGCCGTTTATATATTAAACATGATATTTATTGTTTAGTATATTATTTGTGACAGCAGCGGTTATCGATAACCTCTGGTGACCATTTCGATTACTTTTCATATCACCAATATTTAGTAGGGGTTTCAGCCGCTTCAAAGTTTACAAGCCCGTTTACAAAAAAACTATCGATTCGATGAGTATATTCTCGTTTCTTTTTAACTTACCCTCGCTTATTTTATGCATGAAAAATCCCAGTTTTTTCCCTAATCTTACCATCGCTTATGTTGTGCGTGTAGAATCCCAGGTTTTTCCGAAACTTAACCTCGCTTATTTTGTTGTGTGCGTATTGAATCCCAGGTTTTTTTCCTAAATTTACCCTCGCTTATTTTGTACGTGTAGAATCCCACGTTTTTTTCTGTTTATATGAAGAGAAACCACATCAGAACAATTAGATTCTGTTGCCTGGTAAAAGACGCACCTTTTATTTCCACAACTGTGATCTTGGTATGCGCACATGAACGTCGTATCATTACTCAAAAATAGTTCATGGTCTTTGACATCAACAACATAAAACACTTTATCGGTATATCGTTTCTTCAGAGTAGCATGTAGACTATCCGCTGATGAATATGGAAATTTCTTTAAGAAACAAATCTGAAAATTGCTTAGAACATTCATCGAATATTAAATCTACAGCCGAATCATATAATGACAGTTGTTCTTCCCAATATGTTCTTTCGTTGTCGAGCGTTAAATTATGTTCGTACCTTTTATATGTAGTTTTAATAGCAATTGCATTCAATATCTGGTTTCGAACGAAATCGACAAAATGTCGCATATCGGTCATATCGCAATTGGATTGGGATTTCACCATGTTAAGATAACTCTCTGAGGTTATTGAACGTGAGGTCACGTAAGAAATTAAAGAGCGTGCGTCACGTACATACTTTTCAATGTCATGTAAAAATTCATCCCAGTAAAATGTTTGTTCACTCGCAATTTACGCAACCATGTCTTTAAGTTGCTGTACTCTGACTGCGGTATCTTATTCAAAGTCTTCAACTGTTTTCATCCGTATTTTCAAATCCAATTCATCGATACGCTGCATAACAGATACTCGTAAATTCTCAATGCTAGATTTTAATTCATCCAATTTTGTTAACAGTTCAATTCTTAAGTTTTCTATCTGTTTTCGTAGTTGCTCTGAAGAGACTGCTTCATGGATTGCTATTCAAAGACCAGCTATGTCGAATGCTAGACCAATAACATCCGAAACCGTGCCTGTTTTAACTTTGCCGTGTACTACGTTCCACATTCCAAACGATGTTATTAACAAAATAAATACAGAAAAAGTCATCTTGCATGGATGTACAGCTGCGTTTACTTCGGTATCCAATCTAGTCGGTAGCTCAAATGTTTGCTCAAATAACTGCATGTTAAAGAGAATGGTGCACCAATACTGACAGAAAGATAAATGAAACGGTACTTACACATCAATTTATTATTTTCAATAGCCTCCGGCACCGGATATGTGCAAATTAATTTCACATGCCACACAAAAGACACGACACAATACACGCGGCACACGGCATATCATTGCAAAGCGACATTTGAAATATCCTGAAAATTTCTACAAAGCCATTCAACGCAACGCAACATATGATAATGACTAGAAACCAACGATAATATATTAATTTAATATCTTTGATTTTTGTGTGTCAACAGAATATTATAATGACGTTTAGTAAGAACAGAAGTGTTATTCCAAGTTTAAAGTTTCTTCTGTAATTGCGCAGTCTGGTCAGGAGCTGCGGTGTCCGCGATAAAGCACGCAAGGTTTCGTGGTCACATTAGATATCTTCTGACCAGACTGCGAGATGCGCAGGCTGGACCATAGCTGCGCTGGCCGCATATGGCATTAGATCCATTTTTGCATGTCGCGAGTCTTTAAAAAATGTCTTTGTTTTTACAAATGGAATGTGTAAGTGCAATGCTTTGCGATAAAAAATTAAGTCAAACTGTATAATTTATACCAAACTGACAAATTTCGGTAGCCTATTTAGTCTTTCAAGAACGATTTTCATATCGACTGAACAAGTACGCCAAACATTTGTGGTAAGATAATGAAACTATTTCCGTCTTATCCTGACAAAAAATCATTTCGGTAGTTTTATGTTTCCTCATCTTGAAAGCAATACTGTGTTATCAACGTTTATCGATAGTCCATTATGTCTTCTCCGGACGATTTAGTGACCGAGTACCGACTCAAAATGCGAAGTATTATTTCAACATTTATCAAACACAAAAATATCGAAAATGAAAAAAAACAAAACAATTTTTGTTGTTTTCTGTTTAGTTTAGGTGAATATGGATTACCTTTTCCGATTGTCAGGATTTTTCTTTTTCGTTTTACTTATCATTATGAAACAAGAATGGAATTGAATTTATATGCATAGACAAATAAAACATTGTTCTTTTTTTTGCTTTGTTTGCTTTACGCAATTAAATAACAGTTTTATTGTTCACTTAGTAAAACAGTATTGTTTTTTTTTCCGTTTTTCTCACGTTGATCTCATAAGGAATCGGTTGCTATTAGCTTGACTTCTTCATAAACTCCGTAATACACACGGACACGTGTGCAGCTTAGGCTATTACTTAGCAGCTAAGCAATAGCCTAAGCTGCACACGTGTCCGTGTGTATTACGGAGTTTATGAAGAAGTCAAGCTTGGACTTCGCGAATGCATCTATCGGCTTACCTGCCCCTTAGACCTTTAAGGAGAGTTGTGCCGCGTGATTATAACGTAACACGCAATGGACAATTGTCATTAGGCAAAACTGTAAGTGTGTTAATATTGTTTAGATGAAAGTGTCAACGGTTGTATATTATCAAACGCCTAATGAACTATGAAGTTAAATTAAAAAGAAATTTCTGCTAATATTTAATTAATCATTTTGTACACTTTGAAACTTAAAAAAACCCATTAACATCTGTACTTGCATCATTGTTATACATGCACGTCAAACGCCTACTATTGTTTAGGGGTGGGAAAGAGAAGCTCTTAAGAACTCGATAGCCATATGGATGAAATTCCATGATGAAGGAGGTCTGTTTTTGTCAACGTTTGGACCTGTATGACATATGTACGTTTATATCTTTGATGTATTTTATTTGAATACAATATATGTATTAAGTAACAAGTTTCACAATTTGAGAATTGGAATACTTTAATAACCGAATATTTGCAAACCAATTTTAACATTCGTTGCCATTCTTATTGCAAATACAAGATAAGTAAAATAGCGAATAAACAATACGCTCAGCTTTTTCTACGGCTTCGATAGTATTACGTATATTTGCTTTCAGCCACAGGACATTAGGACCATAAAGACATATTTGAATGTGAAATTGTGTAGATGTATCACATATATGCGCAAATATAAACCAGATAATTAAATTGTATAGTTGCCTTAAAAGCGATTGCGCAAACATATTAGATTTTCATCAGTTCGCTAATCAATTGAGTTAAATAAACATTGCAATCCCACGCTTGTTCTGCGTGTGTGCCACTGACACACAATATGGCAGCTTAATACTTCCATACTGACCAAAGTTGTGTAGCAGAAGCCATTTTTCTATCTTTAGAAAAAATGGCATGGTCCTATTGGTTTGCGTGTAAGCTACATACACACAACATGACAACCAAATACTCTGTTCGAAAGTAAACTTGAATGGAAACCTCTGGTCTATTGTAAGAAGTAGAGTGGTCCCAGAGTAAATGCCTATTTATATCTACATGTATGATACCTACATACAAATATCTGGGCTATTTCGATAGTTTTACTCTTGTAAAAATCGGCACTGAACGTTCGGTTAGCCGAAAGCCGACCTAGCTTTTCTACGAGTTCGAGTATTGTTTTATTGTAGTTTATGTTGGCAAGGAGCCGTTCGTGGTCATTTTTCGTCACGAGGCAACCTTTCCCAACAAAATGGTACATAGTTTACGAAAATCGACCGCTATTTAGGCACTTAATGGCTTACAAATGTTGATGAAGGTGATTTTCCTGTGTCAAGAGATACCTTCCTTGTATATGTTTATGATATTAGATTTTTTTTGTTCAAAATGATAACCAATGTAGTTTTATGACATATTGATAGTGTTTAAGTGACTTTGCCACGCGCCCAACACCTGTGGCTGCTACTAATGAATATTTGTACCATAACACCGGTTGACTTGAAAATGCGTTGTAAAATGTTGAATTGTGATTCGTCAACTTGTATTCTGTACATTTGTATAGTGTACACTTGTTGGATGCTGACTTGTAGCAGATTACTAAAACCGGTCGTACAACTTAGAAAATATTCAACATGCTAATGTAGTTTGTCATCAACTTACTTTCAGATGGATCTATTATCTGTTATGTATTATTATGACTACATTAATATATATAACCAGATGTAGACTTTATTTATGCACTATCTTCATGTTCAGATATGTAGTTTAAGAAGTTACATGTTTGTTTTCAAACATTTGAACATTTTGTAGAATCGGAACATACAACATTGTACACTCAACAATTGTGCAAAATAGATATTAAAATGTTGAATTTTAAAAATTCTCTGTTAAACAAATGAGCTGAATATTCAACACGTGCAGCATTTCTGTTGATGAATAATATTGGCGGTCTTTCCCTTCCATATGCTGTTGCACTTCGATCGTTAACAGTGAGCTCTTTAAACTTTGGCAAACGTTCGTCAGATGTTCTCTTAAAATAATTAGCGTTTACATTTAGATCCAGTAGTAAAAAAACAGTTATATTGTTATATTAAGTTGCACCTAGTTTAAAACATCATGTAGACAACGAGATACTAATAAGACATTTACTTTAAGATTTTCAAACTAATGTAAAGTGAATTGTTAAAAATGAATTCTAGTTAACACCATTTTGAACATTGACTTATATAACGAATTAAAGCAGCTGAATTTCAATGAGCAACGATTATATAACAGCAAAAAACAGGGCTTTAAAGAATCATATTTATTGATGCATAGCTATCATGAAATAGAAGTGACCTATATGTGAAACAATTTCCTATATGTGGATTTTGACGATATCTGAACTATTTTACCCATTTATGCCTAGTGGACTCTCCCATCCTTCTAAATTGGATCAATTTATTTCAAAATAAGGGATGTCTAGTATATTTTTTCTATATTAACAATATTTCTTACAGACATTCCTTTAAGCAAACAGCGCATACCCTGCTGAGACGCCGCATAACGGTAACATTCAAATATATAGACGCATTTGCAACAGTGACAAGCCCCTCGACCTCTGTGGACATATAACATGTTTGCCTAATCCGAAGATTGCCGATCATAGTTTTTGAAGTTTAATCTCAATGTATGCTCTCTGTAATACATTTTGTTCCCGGAAGGACGGACTGTTGGACACTGGTGGACACAGGTAAACATGGGAACATGGACGGATGGAAGGACAGATAAACGGAAGGATAGACGGACGTAATGACTCTTGCAAAATATAGCGCCACTTAATGGAACTATATAGGACAAATAGTTTATGTAAGCGTGGGTAACATTGCGCAATAATTTACATTAATTGTTGTAGATTAGTATCCAATTGCTTCGTAACGTACATGATACATTATTGAAAAATAGATAATTGTAAGTGCCTAAAATTGACATGGTATAATTATGCCTTCATTGCATACAATGGGATTTCTTTGTTTCGATATTGCATTAATGGACAGAGATGATAAGATATTAAATAAATGCTTTCTGCACAAAGCTGCTAATGCATTTAAATGCTGTGTATAGAGTAACGTGGCAATCTCTGATCTGTCTCTATTTATATTTACACACTTGTATTTGTTAAACTACCCAATAAACGCATTGAAGAATATTCAGTTTAAGCTGTCGTTCGGATACGTGGTTTTGAATGAAACTGTACGGAAATACTGATTTGAAATCCTAAATGTGGTTATCGGGTGCACGATTTAAAAAAAAATGTACAGGTAAAAAGTAGTGTATGGGTTATGAAAGTTTCAAACTTTGAAATTCTCAACACATTATGAAAAAAGTGTCGAAGTTTTCCTAATGATAATGTGATGACGATTGCAGTTGTTTTGTGTGTTATCTAATCAAACTGTTTTTAAGAACTATATTATCAACCTCCCGCAAAGTTTACCTCCTCTTGCGGTTTAATAGGCGACGCTGCATTCACATTAACATAAAAAGAAACTTCAAATCATATAAAACTACAAAGTGTTATATCGACCATCATGTTTATAAATATATTATATGTATGTTTATACCAAAATGAATAACCCAAAACGGGGAAATATTCTGATTTTATGGTTAGCCAAATAAAATAAGTGATGCCCCTTAACGATAATTTCAGAACATTATATACTACAGTTTCTGGTTGAATGTAAAAAGTATACTCACTACATAAAAACAATCGTCAATAAGTGTACGGTCACACTGGAAATATGTCTTTGAAATGATTGGAACTCTAGCCAGTCGTTTCTGTTAAATTGAATACTTTTTAATTATACAAACGGAACTCCTGAAACATGCGGGGCTGCGTTCTACCGGTGCACCCGACGTGTTAAATATATTTCCAGAATCCCGATGTGCCGTAATGTAACGTAATGACATTCTGTTATAGCACTATGCCATCGGTGAGATTGTCCTTTCGAGGTCATCAATTCTAAATAATAAAAAAAACATCGCTACGACACGGCGTTCACACAGCGCGCTAGAAAGGAAGGTGTTGGAATGCCGTATCAACGTTGTGTAAGCACCCCTTTACTGAGGAGCTTGGACGCTTTATGAACGTGAATGATTGGTGTGGCCTATGGACTGTCTTCGAAATATTTTGGACAGGAACATATAATTATGACCTCTATAACAGTCTAAGGCTGTGTCTACACCTCATGGCTTGATTGTGATGTGGCGCGGTCAAATTCGGAAAACACTGATCAAGAACCGGGCGCACTCGTCTTCATTTCTTCCTTTCCATCATAATGATGACGCTCACCGTAAGCACGCATTGTAGGGACGACGTGATGACGTTGTATGAACGCGATGACGATCATAGAATACCGCAGCAATATTTTTACATGATTCGAACATATTTTTGAGAGCACCTAATTTTGGAAATAAATTGATCCAATTTAGAAGGATGGGAGAGTCCACTAGGCATAAATGGGTTAAAATAGTTCAGATATCGTCAAAGTCCACATATAGTAAATTGTTTCACATATAGTTCACTTCTATTTCATGATAGCTATGCATCAATAAACATAATTCTTTAAAGCCCTGTTATTTGCTGTTATATAATCGTTCCTCATTTTAATTCAGCTGCTTTAATTCTTTATATAATACAATGTTAAAAATGGTGTTAACTAGAATTCACTTTTATCCATTCACTTTACATTAGTTTAAAAATCTTAAAGTAAATGTCTTATTAGTATCTCGTTACATACATGATGTTTTAAACTAGATGCAACTTAATACAACAATATAACTGTTTTATTACTACTGGATCTAAACGTATACGCTAATTATTTTAAGAGAATAGCTGACGAACGTTTGCCAAAGCTTAAAGAGCTCACTGTAAACGATCGAAGTGCAATAGCACAAGGAAGGGAAAGACCGCCAATATTATTAATCACCAGAAATGTTGCACGTGTTGAATATTCAGCTCATTTATTTAACAGATAATTTTTTAAATGCAACATTTTAATATCTGTTTTGTACAATTGTTGAGTTTACAATGTTGTATGTTCCGATTCTTCAAAATGTTTAAATGTTTAAAAACAAACATGCAACTTCTTGAACTACAGATCTGAAAATGAAGATGCATAAATAAAGTCTACATCTTGTAATATATATTATTGTAGTCATAATAATTAATAAAAGATCCATCTGAAAGTAAGTTGATGACAAACTACATAAGCATGTTGAATATGTTCTAAGTTTTACGATCGGTTTGAGTAATCTGTTAAAAGTCAGCATCTAACAAGTGTACACTATACAATTGTACATAATACAAGTTGACGAATCACAATTCAACATTGTACAACGCATTTTAAAGTCAACCGGTGTTATGGTACAAATATTCATTAGTAGCAGCCACAGGTGTTGGGCGCGTGGCCAAGTCACCTAAACACTATCAATATGTCATAAAACAACATTGTTTATCATTTTGAACAAACAAAAAATCGGATTTGATATACATATACAAGGAAGGTATCTCTTGACACAGGAAAATCACCTTCATCAACATTTTTAAGCCATTTAGTGCCTAAATGGCGGTCGATTTTTGTAAACTATGTACCATTTTGTTGGGAAAGGTTGCCTCGTGACGAAAAATGACCACGAACGGCTACTTGCCAACATAATCTACAATAAAACAATTATCGAACTCGTAGAAATGCTAGGTCGGCTCTCTTCTGACCGAACGTTTAGTGCCGATTTCTATGAGAGTAAAACTATCGAAATAGCCCAGCTATTTGTATGTAAGTACCATACATGTAGATATAAAAAGGATTTACTCTGGGACCACTCTACTTCTTTCAATAGAACAGAGGTTTCCATTCAAGTTAACTTTCGAACAGAGCATTTGGTTGTTATGTTGTGTGTATGTAGCGTACACGCAGACCAATAGGACCATGCAATTTTTGCTAAAGAGAGAAAAGTGGTTTCTGATACATAGAGAATTACAGGTTACTGTACCATCGTTTTGTAATATATCAGGCGAGGCTTAGAATAATATAACGGTGAGGCTTTCCGAGTAACCTGTTTTTGTGTTTATCATACCACATTTTCCTTTAACTCGGCAAAACAATACATTGTTTATATTTAAAATTGACAGATCCCCGTTGATTTTGCTGATCCGGCTTTTACACGTTGACCTACATGTAGCAACGGCGTTCGAAAAGACGACGCGAATAATCGCTTATTTTAAACATCGTATAGAGAAAAAAAGTTGTTTGCACTAAGAATGGGAAGAGTACATCCGCTTTAATTATCAATGTCTTGGAGTGGAGATAAGGAATGGATCAGGAAATTTATTCGAAGAACACACTTCACCGACTAGTTTGGAGACGCCATTTTGGAGATGTGTATTGAAATTGACATTTTGATGATGGTGCCCATATTGACATAAGCGTGTTAAATCGTTTGTTTAAATAGTTGAGGATTAGCATACAATTTTCATTTGTCTTGACTTTCTGTGCAACACTTGCGATTGCAATGACTATATCGATATTTAAGATTTATTGTCCCATTGATGACGTCATTTAACTTTGTAGTGCGGGATGTGATTTTTTGAAAATAAACGTGTTTGTGATTTATGACTTTAAACTAGAATAAAATATGTACGTTCTTGGTATCAAATTATTTGTTTTGTTGAACGTAATTCATGTTGATAGAAATTGTTGACTTTATTGCAAATCCCACGTTACTCCAAACATTGACTGATATAAGAACTTCCTGTTGACCATGATATAAAAATATATATCAGGCAACGCTATATCAGGCAAATATCAATGTGGTGGTATGATAAAAAAACTTTGGTCAGTATGGAAGTATTAAGCTGTCATAATGTGTGTCAGTGGCACACACACAGACCAAGCGTGGGATTGCAATGTTTATTTAATTCAATTGATTAGCGAAATGATTAAATTCTAATATGTTTGCGCAATCGCTTTTAAGGCAATTGTACAATTTAATTATCTGGTTTAAATTTGCGCATACATTTGATACATCTACACAATTTCACATTCAAATATGTCTTTATGGTCCTAATGTCGTGTGAGTGAAAGCAGATAAACGTAATACTATCGAAGCCGTAGAAAAAGTTGAGCGTATTGTTTATTCGCTATTTTACTTATCTTATATTTGCAATAAGGATGGCAACGAATATAAAATTGGTTTGTAAATATTCGGTTATTAAAGTATTCAAATTGTGAAACTTGTTACTGAATACATATATTGTATTCAAATAAAATCGATCTAAGATATAAACGTACATATGTCATACAGGTCCAAATATTGACAAAAAACCCAGTCCTCCGTCATCATGGAATTTCATCCATATGGCTATCGAGTTCTTAAGCGCTTCTCTTACCCACCCCTTAGTTGCAATAATCCAACTCCCAGCTATTGACCCTCCGGGTCCTGGGAGTTGCAACTGGTTTCACGATTTACCATAGAAATTTTACCGCCTGGATTCCGGGCGCTGATTTATTGGTAAAATTAGCAACATAAACTTTTTTCTGGCATGAATTAACACAAATAGATCGTCAATATATCTATAATGAGCAAATTAAGATAACTTACATGATATGGTGTGCTCGCAGAAGAAAGATTTTAATCAAAGTTTCAAACAAGTCATCCGTTAATGTAAATGTCAACTTGTGGAACAGTTTTTATTAACCAAACGAAAAATTAAAGGAACGCACTCGATGTGTGTTTACAACAACATGTACCAATAAACGGTTTACCTATGCTTTTCTCCGAACGTACAATTTATGTTTTTAAGAAAGTTTATTTTCAAATATTAAATATTTGTTTTAAATGGACGGAAATTTTATATATAATTTGATCAAATTTTATTTAATACTTATGTTAATTGTATATGAATAGCGGTCAGACAACAGACTTTTGGAAGGAACGACGACCCTTAGATCTGCCGTAAGGGAATTATAATTCAACATCTACAGCAGCAACATGTTTTAGCTCTAAAGCATACAATTGCTTTTAGCCATATACAAAATAGAAAATAACAAAAGTGTAATGCATGGATTATAAGAATTATGATTTCCCCAGGCGATTTTAGCACAGCGGGCTAAAATGCGTGCACTTGAAATTCTCACAAGCGCTTGCTGTCTGCATTCGGCAAATGTTCAATCAAAACATGCACGCACTTATCAGCGGTGTGTGCATAAGGGGCTTAGATAACACGTATGAACGATTTACGGGTCGTTCATGGGGATCAATTATGGTGTTTGTCCCCTAATAATGGACGATAATGATCTATTATTACCGGTACATGTGGAGTAAGAGCAATTAAAGATATGCTCAATTTTTTTGTTTGTTTTATTTTAATTAGTTTAAACCTATTATTGTAGCTCGATTGCATCGAAAGCTGTATGCTAGTATAAACGCTCTCGAGTCTGTTTCCTGGGACTAGAACCAGTACTTGGTGTCTTTTGGGGGAGATCAAAGGAACGCTCCCAGTGGCTTCGAACACGTGACCTCCCGATCGCTAGGCGGACACCATATCCACTACGCCACAGCGATCTTTTAAATATGTTAATTGTTTACGACTATTGCAGAAAATAAAAAAGTATAAAGAGCTTGCTTCAAAA
This sequence comes from Dreissena polymorpha, assembly GCF_020536995.1. NCBI lineage: Eukaryota > Metazoa > Mollusca > Bivalvia > Myida > Dreissenidae > Dreissena > Dreissena polymorpha. The sequence goes on from NC_068361.1 coordinate 35,081,914, forward strand.
ATAAACCGTAACTGATGTGTGTTGCGGTTGTGCGTAATTTAAGTTATAAATACAATTAATTGGAATCAAACGTCTTATTTGATTGCTCCTGACCATTTAAAGTAACATTACTACTCAAAATCAAAGAACATTTCATACAATTGTTCGTAAAATAAACTTAACCAATTAAAAATCAGTGTTCTTTATGGCAATTGCCGAAATTTCAACGCCAGATGTGGACTGGTAAAATAGATGTTTGTAAATACAAAATGCTCGTTTTCATTATTGTTTTGCATATCTATTCATACAACACATGGGCACTAAAATGGCGTTCGTGTGTCGTATGAATAGATATATTCGCGGGTATTAATTGTGGCCACAAATAAATAAACACGAGCATTTTGTATCTATAAATATCTATGTAATCATATCACATCTAGCGTTGAAATTTTGGATATTGCTATAATGAACACTGATTGTTAAGGTGTTAACTTTTTTTTACGAAATACTTAACGAAATTTTCGTTGATTTTGAGCGTTATAGAGACTTTAAAATTTGTTCACATTATTTTCTTAACTGCGACTATAGCTTAACAGTACCAATATTTAATATATTCAGATCCAATAGATATATAGTTTCTTTAATATTTACGAAATTCGCTATATACCTGCAAAACATTTTTCTTTAGTCTTTGTGCATGACAGAATTCAATCTAATAAACGACCAGTAGTTGGAAGCAAGATTTTCCATAGGTCACATAATGTTTTTCAATATTGTTTTTGCTTTCTGTTTATTTTGGTTGTTATTTGATATTATAATATATGACTTGAATGAAATGAACTGAGGACAAATACATAAATATTAAAAGAAATGTTGTGATTTGGTAGCTCCAAAGTAGTGTGGATTTTGATTTATAACATTTAGAAAGTATATAAAGAATTCGACACCAACCGCCTGCCGCAGTGCCTGACCAAATTCCTGGGGAAATGCCAGTATAAATATAAATTATTCGCTTGTTATTCTTGTCTGTTTATCATTACATTTTAATCAGTGACAATAATCAAATGAAAAATCTCTCCAAAAAACCTATCACACCAACACATCCGCATTTTGCACAGCACCTCGAACAACACTGACAAAGATCACACTCACATACAGAACAATTCTTTAAAACACAACCTTCCCTACGCATAACACGCTTTCACCCATCTCTTTAGTCAACAAAGTCTTTAATACAGACAGCCTCAAGCACTCAACACTCTTAAACGTCTCTCTCAGTCCACTTTCCCCCACTAACGAACGACCATACGGATAGACAACTGCAAAGGACGGGTTCTATATGCTTTTATTTTAATATGTATTTCAATATATACACACATTATCAAAGCTTTACAATATGTACACTGGGAGACATACATCTATGCACTTTTATTTTAATATTTATTTCATAATCACAAACAGTATCAAACTTTACAATATGTACATAAGTAGACCTACATCTATATACGTTTATGCTAATATTTGTTTCATTTCGTTAATTAATTAAATACTAAATTGCATAACTTGAAAAAAGAAAATATTTATTAAGTATTCCATACTACAGCCTTATCTCTAGGCATGTAAGAACACCCGACACTACATCCATTTTTTTCCGGATTTTCAGTTCAATAAGTATACAGCGCAATAAATGTTTCTACAATGCCGTATCTAAAAGCACGGACTCTACCACTTATCCGATCTCAGCGAGAATAATAATTAGAAAGTTTCCGAATTCAAACTACACTGTTTTACCCAATACAATTTCAACTGCTACCATAAGACCAGATCGTCAGATACTACGGTGAAAACAATTTGTGCAGTGTAACCTTTTCTTTCGCTTTGCACTAATCGACAATTCACAACTTCCGCCATAAACGATTTGTTATCGAGTTTATGTTTTGAGCATTTCTCAACAAAATACACGCAAACGGGTGTCGATGGTGACATTTATTGTGTTTGTTACGATGTATTAGGTTGATTGAACTCGATTTTATGGACATATGTGAGACATTATTTTTAACATTGAATAAGGCCTTATCAAGAAGAACTATGAGCTGTACGTATGTACTCATAAAAGCTCAGAGCATTCAAGAAGAACTAACCCACCCCTAAACAATAATAGGCGTTTGACGTGCATGTATAACAATGATGCAAGAAAAGATGTCAATGTTTTGTTTTAAGTTTTAAAGTGTACAAAATGGTTAATTAAATATTAGCAGAAGTTTCTGTTAAATTTAACTTCATAGTTCATTAGGCGTTTGATAATATACAACCGTTGACACTTTCATCTAAACAATATTAACACACACATTACTCATTTTCTGTACTTGATGTCTATATGCGGAATGGGGTGTTGGTGATATAGACTTATATGTAAAATTTCTGTTTTTGAAACGCTTATATAAAAACAAATAAAGAAATAGTTTTCGAATAGCAACAAAATATTCGGATCTTTTTCATTCGAATATTAAAACATTCAAAAATTCGTTTCCTTCCATTATTTGCAGTTATATTGGATCACAATTAAACTTCCAATACGTATGTTTTCATATTGTTTGTTGATACTTTCTCTTAGCGAAAATTTTGAACCAAAGGAATATATTCACGATTTGTTTTTAAATATTTGGCGCATTACCAAACAAGTGACATGAGGTACAAACTGCTAAAAATAACATTGACAACGCACTGCACTTATTGTTGGCAAGTGATCAATTGGCAAATAGTCAGAGAAAGCATACTAGCAACTGACATAACAAACGCAAACAATAATTATCTGGGATCAGCGCTTTACAAAGTAATGGGTGGTAAAACCGACTTTATAATGCTTAGCATATTGCTATTCACAAAACATGTACCGAATATCGACAAGTATCGAGTGAAAGGTTTTGATGGGCTGCCATAAGAAATGCAAATATTAAAAGATCAGCATAAAGAGCGATCAAGGTTAAAAAACAAAATCGAGAAGGCTTATTTGGCTCTAAAATTATTTTTCGTAAATGGATATATAAGTAATGTTCGAAAATAGCGCATGGCCTTGAACGTCTTAAAATTTGCACACTTTGCATATTGTCATTGATTTGTTGGCTTCACTTCATAAACTTGAAAAAGCAGAAGCTAGATTTAGTTTGATAAATAAGGCGACTAATAATTGACTTAAGATATGCGAACTACAACATACCCCAAACTCTATGTTGGCACTTGCAGACTAATTGCTGACAATACTAATGTGCGTGTGTTTACATTTGGTCTATCTTTTCACAGGGGAACGATTTAACACTTTTTCAATGAAGTCTTTCTTAAATTATGAGAACCCAGAGTAAAGGCCGGTTTCAAGTTTGCCTCGATTGTTATGCGAACTTACGCCTACAAAGTCGCCTACTTCAATGAGTAGTTTGCTACACTACCTGTTATCTTTAGTGTGCATCATTGTGTATACAACGGTCTTACTGACCTGTGTACTAACGCGAAAGGAATTGTGGGTAGCACTTCTTTTACGAGTGAAAAGTGAAAGCGAAAGTAAATCAGGTAATCGTGCTTCTGATAATCGCTATCAGTCTTAAAAGAGATTCAAAATCGCATTTTAACATATTCTTTTTTCTTTAAACAACATTCCGTTTTAAACACAACATAAAAAACGAGTTTTCTTTCATTATTAACATTTTCATTCCTACGCAGAACTACTTTGACGGAATCATAATTCCCCAAACCAGGGGAATGTGATGCGTCTTAGTATAGAGGTGACAATAACGTAGTGACGTCACCATCTATGAATAGAATGTAGTGTGCATGCCTATGGCGGCTATTCATGTACATTTTATGTTGTTTGCTTGCAAACAACTCTGGTTAGTACCACACGTTTCAAGTCAGTTCGCTCGATAAACCTGATAATCGCCGCATCTGCCGCATCTGCCGCATCCGCGCGAGAAAGAGTTGTATTATCCTGTTCTAGATGACGCAGCCGGTCAATCATCGACCGCTCGCACAGAGAGCAAGAGTAGTAATTCCTCGGCTTTGTCTTCTTCACTTTCCGCCCGGTCTTAGCACGTGCCTCTGACATCAACGGCTTCATGGGGTCTGCCGTCGGCGCTTGCACCCAGCGAACGTGGTCTGTTACCCGGAGGTACATAGTCGTCTTGCCCTTTCCCACGCAAATGGGGCCTTGCCTTGGGATAGGCTTTGCGTTTGGTGTCTGAAATATTAGTTTGAAATGTGTATGAAGCAGGTGGCTATCACTATATATGATTTATTAAGAGATGATGAGATAACGGACCCAGTTAATTGATTGAAATAATGATTTTGTGATTGAAGCAGTTATGCTAGGGTAAAATACAAAGGAATGTGTATAGATATTGTTAACTTTTTTTAATGGTGTTAAAAATGAATATTTTATTGCAATATTTGCACATGCTTTGTTTTATTATACAAAGTAATCACTATTAACCTAAGTTTATTCTCATGAAAAAACATACCATTAAATACCAATACTGATTACTTTATCTATTTGAGTGACATTAAGAGTGACCATGTACATGTATATATCTATCTATGCTGTCTAACTCCCCTTGCAGATATTATTGACAGGTAAATATAATATTATATACCGTCTTATAACGATTCAAGACTTGGCCAAAATAAAGCCCCATTCCCCCAACAAAAAAGTATTCATTTTTCCCCAGATAAAAATTCACCCGACACTGAAGCAAATTGATTGCCCTAGACCCAGAATTGTCAAGTTCAAAATGTTTAAAACTAAATAGAATTGTTATGTATTTAACTTGGCGGTAATAAAGACTAATCAAGTGATTAAAACACATATTATATTGTTTCTCATGTTTGGTTTAAAGTCCAATCTTTTTTTTAAATGATGCTCTATTGTCCCCGCCTCAGGGTACAGGTACAGTTTGTAAAGGTATTCCGAATCATAAGGCATTCTGAATCAACATTTTCATCCAAAACAATGATTTTTCATTCTTTACAGGCTGGGGGATTACATTTTTAGAAACAACAATAACCTTTCGAATCGCATACCAAACGTTAGATTTTTCAAATGAAAATGTTGATAGTTGATTCAGAATGCCTAATGATTCGGAATACCTTGACAAACTGTACCGTTACCCCAAACCCTGAGGTAGCTGTGGCGTAAAGGGTATGGTGTCTGCCTAGCGACCAGGAGGTCACGGGTTCGATCCCCACTGTGGAAGCGTTCTTTAGATCTTCCCCATAGACACTAAGTACTGGTTCTAGGCACAAGAAACAAAATTGACAGCTTTTTCGAATAAGGCCTATGCAATCAAACTAAAATATACAGGTTTGAACTAAACCAGAGGGAGAACTCTGCATGATGCATGTATGCAATTGTGTATGGTTTCCAGTATTTACTATTGGGAAGAACTATTGCTGGCAAAATATTTCACTTCAAGAATATGTTTGCGTATCAGATATCAAATATGTACAAGACACAACCAATACAATTGTGTTACTGTTATGAATAATACAATTTAAAAAAAAACATGTTTTTTTTCTCCGTTTATTACTTTCACTGAATCGAAGGGTTAACAGAACCCAAGGCGAACATGATATAGGGCGAACACAAGGCTACGGGCCGAAACCCATTAATAAAAATATATGCAATGACAACATAAGTATGGGGTCAATATACAATAGATACCGTCTAATTATTTGGACACAAACCACATTTTACCAACCAAACAAAATGACGGCGAAATCTACTTTCACTTTAACCATTTACTGCGCCCGCCACTGAGCATGTGCATACATGGTTTTACATGCTATTTTTAGTTGGGCGACGGTGGACCATCGTTCATATGCTGCCAGAAGGGGAGCTATTTTTAGACGAATACGCTGAAGTCGCTACTGTGTGTCAGGAGGTATGGAGTGTCCTCCCTGAGTCCCGCGGGATAAATCCTGCCCAACTATTTCGAGCAATACTTGTGCCGTACCGCGGTCAACCCGATACCTTGAGACAAAATCCATGTTGCGGACATTCGCGAATTGAATACGAGGACGGAATTCTCTTGCATTTTGCCGATTTCGTTTCTGTAAGCTTACATACGCGTCAATTTCGGCCATTTTGACTACCGTCTGCACCACCTTACAGGCAGTTGCAAACGCCCAATACAAATTTGCAACCAGCAGGTGCACGTTGCAACTGCAACTTTTTAATGAAACGGACACAAGGTTGCAAGTTGCAATTATTAGCAAAATTGAAACTGCAACTGCGATGCAACCGTTAATGAAACGGCCCTTAGTGGCTTGTACAGAGACATATATATGTTATCTGTAAGGTAATTGTTATAATATGAGATTAAAGCGATAAAGCATACAATTGTTTAAATATGAGTTAAGTGAGCACGTGTATTCTTCGTGGCTATATATAAACCTTTATTTATTATAACAGCTATTGCTCGTGTTAAAAATATTCTGTGTATTGTTAATCGACATTTACACATTTTTTGACAGTTAATTTCTATAGAACACACTAAGATAGAGCACACTTAGGACATATCGATTTAGGACTAGAGCACGCATTTCATGTTTCGTGTTTTTGGTTTTCTTCCAATATTTGTCTAGATCTTTTACAGCATACATATATAAAATTATTCTCATTCAACTGATATTTCATTCTGATATCAGCCTTCCAAATTTGTTTTCGGTTAATATGATGATTGACTGGACTTACATTACGCGTTTTGCATTTATTAAAATGAACTATATCAATATATAATAAACATTAAACATTATTTTGACTCGAGCTAGATCAATGATTTACTTCTATGGTGACCTTAACTCTTTCAATTTATTTCCGTGTGCTTGCTTGATTTCTTTCTAAATTAATTGTGTGTTTGTGTGTTTGTGTAGGATAACATCTGATTATAGCAAAAACATTGATTTTTGCACGCGAGGCGTCTTTGTTCCAATGCTCCTTTCTCTGCAAAACAGTGAGCCATTTAGTAATTTAACAAAAAGTTAAATACATGTTGAAGTGAAAATAATATAATTAATGTCCATTTACAGCTCTTTTTAATTATTAATTGTTATATAAAGTCAGTAGGAATTAAGTAGCCTTTTTGCCTTTTTTAGACGGTGACCCGAGCGGTTGAACGTTTGATACGTCTATTTAATTGAAAGTTTAGATAAAACTGTTTCTTTACACTAATCAAGAACTCGTATCATTTACACAGTACTTTTTGCGCTCCGCAATTGTGTTCTGCAAGAAAAACGATCTTACATACTTCTTTTCGCGTCTCAGCATGTTGTGTTAAAATTGCCAAGTATTACATGCATACAATCGTTTTCCGAAAATCACAATGTCACCTTGTTTGATAAACGACCTATTTATTGCATGTTTGAGATAAATCGCATTTTGTGTGCTTCTGGATATCAGCGCAGTTCCGATTCCGTACCTCACATCAGGTGTTTGATTCGTATTGTTTTAGTTGACCTTGTTAGAGCCAAGGACTTCTTCAATAATCGTATGGCTTACACAATTTTCGGACAGCTAAGCACAAGTAGGCATTTGTTTATGCCAAAGCAGGCTCGATCTATTCTCCTTTTTATAGACGCATACGTAAATATATCAAATGTCTTAAATGCCCTTCATTTGTCGTTTGGGAATACTCAATGATTGATATTGACATGCCCTTGGTATTTGTAATATCTTCATAGAACTTAAAATTGCAAAATTCATAACTACGGATGACTATTTTTGCCATTAGCACCGCGATGCATGCTTTGTTATGATCAGTTTGCATTGATTACATGTCATTTTATTTTGCTAATTGCTTGCCAATCCTCTGATACTTTGCGTGCAGATAATCATAATGGCAATTCATTAAGCGCGCCTATAAAAAAGAAGCGTTAGATCTCTACATCTTAGACGCATGCATAAACGTTAAAAATGACATCCGAAGTTAGGTAATTATTTCGAGAATCATTTGTCTGTAAGTTTTGATAATATTTCAAATTTTGTCAGGTTTGACATTTATTTCTCAGTCTTTCCCCATCGCCGCGATTGTGTATATGTCATGCGTTTTGTAATTTTACGAGTCAAGTTAAGCAGAATTCTTAAATAGACGTATATCGAATGATGCTATACTGTTGCAACAACCAATACCGCGGAACAAAAAACGAATTGTAGTTTCATTCAAATAATAGCAGTCGCTATGATATGATTTTAAAGGTCAGCCTTATTTGATTAAGAATATCTTTTTTCTAAAAGCCAGCTAAATTAAGTTACTATAGTAAATGAATGTTTATCTGGACTTCCCTGTATGATAAGTTTGAATGCATGCAACAAGCTTTGTTTTTGCCCTACTCTATGTTTAAAACTGCTTTAACTGCAAGTCGAATTATTTAGTCAATGATTGTAAACAAACTACTACGTTTAGTTCTTCCTGCAATAACTCTCTTTACATCGCTCTTTTATTACCACAATATTGTATTGCTTTGTATTTTTAAAGTTTAGCGCCGACTATTTAACTACTTTTTCACTACTCAAACGCATGTCAAATATGTATATCGGTTCGCTTTTTCCATGTAATCGTAAAACCTATCTAGGTATAACCATATAATGTTATCCTCAGCAAAATGCCGACATTTTATGTCAAAAGTGCGATTGCTTTTGTCTACCTGGGGTTGATCTTACCAGATGATTTAACACTGTAGAATCAATTGAAATTAGGCAAACCAATCATTTGAGCTATAATCGCACGCGTTCTTCCTGGTTCTGGATACGCTACTTTGATGTCGAGGCTCCAATTGTTAAAACAATCTTGATTTATAAAGATGAGTACCTGCATACATTTAACATAAAGTACTTGTATAAGCACTTAATCAAAGTCTAAAATTAACAACGTTACCGAATCAAGCATTTACGCAGCTTGCGGAATATTCGATTGCACGCGTACGGATATAAAAAATATAGCAATTTTGTGTGTTGATTGGCATATAGCCATGCCGCTAAAGCTATGAGCTGGAAATCGGTCGCATTGGACGCAATATTTCGGTCATGATCACCATTAGAAGAAGATCGCGATAATCGGGTCATTCGAACTCAGTGGTAAATTTGGATCATAACTCGTGTGACCTTCATAAATATGACCCACTATAGTAAATCGGGAAGTGGAATATTCCAACGCTGCATGTCCTTCAATGTTTGTCCTTGGTTCAAGGCGCACCCTGGAAGGTGGATCTCAATGTTCGGAGCATTTATTTGTTGTGTTGTATGATCGTGACTTAAATAAATAAATTTTACGTAATCTAACAAACGACTTCTTTGCATGAAGTCCTTGGACACGTATGTAGTATATCATTCGTTTAAAGATCAATACAATATATAGAAACATAACTGTATTGCTCCACTGTGTACCGTCATACCAATTTGAAGTTAGGTTCCACTGCACAAATACGCTGTTAAATGTTATTGTAAAGACCTATAGGACACAATCCTTGTCTGTATTCAGCAATAAGTATTCAGCAAAACTACACACAAGAAGAAAATTATATTGAACAGATATGACAACGATTGTTGGGGTCGTCTAAACAAACCATATTAAGTCAATGTCATTAAAATATTTTTTCATTGCCACCAAACTTTATATAAGTGACATTTAAAATCATTTCCTGTCTTTTAAAATGTATTTTTCAATGGAAATAAGATGTTTTTGTGAACATTTTAACATTACGTTATCTCCCCTGGGTGAGAACTTGGTGACAATTGAGAAATACGTTGATAGAATAATAAAGTAAAGAAAACATCAACGCTAGGTTAAATGGTAATACTGTACAAAAATCTCACCATGCAGTTTGTATGATTTTGAATGTAATTAAATCGATACATAGATTGTGACTTGAGGATCCATACATAGATTGTGACTTGAGGATCCATACATAGATTGTGACTTAAATACTTATACAAGTTTATGTTAAAGTCTAAGTGTTTTTGAAATTTTGATAACTTAATGTTTAATGTATTTTTATACGCCTGTCTGTGACTTGACATAATAAAGGAATAACTTTGGCATATGGGTTTGGCGTTCGGCACATTTGATTCTATTTATGTTTTTAACTTATATCGTAAGACTATCTTCCAAATGTTTTAGGATCTTCTTTTTAATAATGTTCTGCTCTTTGTCGAGTATATTCAATGAAACAGTGACAATATTTAGTTTTAGACAATTCTATGATTCTTTTAAAACAAAACTACAGATGTATCTTATATGTAATAAATACGGGAAATAATGCGACTATGTATATATTTGGTCTAAAATTGCAATTGATCGCTATCAAAACCTCGATGGTCTATTTCACGTTTTGTGCACATATGAATGTACACATACAGCTACAACAATAACAACAAACGACCTATATGGTTTGTGTGTGGTATTTATCGATTAGCAAGCAAATGAAACAAATAACAATTACTAGTTCTATAACCTCAAGAGCACTTCAGTCTATTAGCTTATAGAAACATCTTTGCACCTACAAGCATTCAGAGAACAAGGAACAAACATGTCTAAAATTAGCTGTTAATGTACACCATGATTGCCTATTGACACCAGTAACACACTAGAGGCATAAACGCTTAAAGCGTTTTGCCACAACTGATTGCAGTTCTTCTTCTGTCGGTCTGCGCTTGCCATTTGTTAGTGGAGGTTGAGCAGGTGTTGCCATTACTGTCGGTTGGCTCACTTCACATATTTGAAACACAATATTCATAAGTTTGTCCACATAATCAAACGTTTGGTTCACCATTGTTGGTTTGACTGTGAAATCATCCCCACTTTTGTATTTTGGGAATACAACCACATGCTTCTCTGTCCCGTCCTTAGTTGTAGCCACTTCTCTCTTAACGTTTTCATTGAAATGAAGGGCTTCTATGATCTGTCTACAGGCTTGTCCATGGTACGAAAAACTCATCATCTTCGGGGCATAGTGATTAATGGTAGCATGAAAAGTTTCCAGTGTGGATGTCTGGTAGCCGGTCGACAGTTTGGCCACGTCTGTGCAAAGGCGCTTGTTGAGAACTCAACCTTCACAGCTGCTTTGCTTCCTGAAAAAAAAGGTTTAAAAGGTCACCAAAATGAAAGACACAAATCAAAGTTAGAATTTATTTCCTGTTTCCACTATTTTAACAAAGTCACAAATATACGGAAGGAAAATAAAAAATGCATCAGCATTAATGAGTGCTTTGTAAATATATCATGGGGCAAGATAACTTCCTGATACAATTAAAAATGAAATGTTAAAAATGTGAAATCATTTAAGAAATGACTTGAAATGTTTCTGGAATACGCCCCCTGGCAATAACTATTAAAATCTTTAAAGACAGTCACAGAAAACACATTCAGGTGGTAAAATCACAGGACAATAACTGAAAAAACGTGAAGGCTTCAGTTATGTTTTTTGTGCTTTAAACATCTCCTCAATGAGATCTATTTACATAAAGTTTCGTATTATAAATAGTTATAGCGTTATGGTCTGGGCACAATTTGTGACGAGGGACAGCTGACGGACAAGCTTCATCTATATTCATGTACTTCAGAGAGCATTCAATTTCAAATAACCTCTTTGATAAACACCAACCTGGTTTCAACCAATCCCTATCAGCGAGCTCCTCATGTTGGCAGTCGGTGAAGGGACCATCATGGCCATGATTGATGTTCTGTATGTGGTTGGAGACAGACTTCCACTTGGACACGATCACCGCCCAATCATCATCTGCAGAGGAGGCTGCTGCCCAGTACAGATGGTTCGTGATGCTCTTTACCCACTTGAAGAGATGATCACAATCCTTCTGCTTTGACAGGGCAACCAGCTTGTTCTTGACAGCTTAAACACATTCAAACAATACCACATGCAGTTTCATGTGAAATAGCTCAAACAATAAATAATTAGAATTCATTTACATTATGCAAAGAAACTGACAGTTGTATATCATAATATAGTCTCCATGCCAATTATAAATTCAGACAATAGTTATACTATTTTGATACAGGAGGTGACTGGTCAAATTTCCTCTACATTGTTGTGTTTAGGTAAAAGGTTCACAATATGCATTGCTACTAAAACAGTATTAGGGGGGAAACCCAATGTGTCAAGTGGGAAGCAATGCGAAAGTAACATTTGTAAAGGGCCAGATCGGCTACAGAAATGCAAAATGTGTCCAGTTTTACTTGCAATATGTATTTTGAATACCCATTTGTTAGAAAGAAGCACATGTTTGTGTGATATTTGATTGCACAATAAATTCTATTTCTGGTCCATAATATCACTTTAATGAATATGCTTCTTTATTAAATTATTTAAAAAAAATGTCTAACGGCGAACTAAATGAAGCGTAGGTATCCTCCTCTCTATGTGATGACCATTTTATCATCTTATCCCATTTAATAACAACTACACAAAACAACAACACTCATACCTCATTCAGCAAAGCCTCTTAAGTTAAAGATGAATAAAAATTAAAATAAAATATTAATAAAAATCTTTGATACCTTTAGCTACATTCAAGACGTCATATGAATGCTTGATCTCGGGATAGTTATCCTTCAACCATTCCTGGATCTGCATGTGGCGATCTGTAACAATCTCTTTTATTTGGATCCCTTGCTCTCGTAAGGCAGCAATGCCTCTCTTCAAACCTTCTAGCTCCATGTGGTAGCTGGATGCCACTTTGTTGCTCTGAATGTCAATTTGTAACAAATTTATTTCCAATGAAAAATAAATATGCACTATCACAAACATAACAATTTACATGATATATATCTAATAAACCACTAGTGTTTTTGTTTTCTGTGTCTTGCAAAGTATGATCTTATTCTGACATGTGACATTAGTCATTTATATATTTAAAATTTGCCTGGCATGTTGCACTGAAATATAAAATCACAGAAGCAAGAGATATAATTAAAATTAAATTTAATAAATGAATATCTGGTATAATACATTGAACTAAGACCAATGTCTAACCTGCACTAAATGAAGGCCAATGACATGCCCAGTTGCCATGTCAATCAAGGAATACGTTCCATATTTAGCGCAGTGTCCAGGGCTTTCGCATCTTCCATCGCCAGCTAGTGTAACACTCCTGCCCTCTTCCTTGATGGCAGTCAGGGCAGCGGATGTATGTTCCAGCCAAACAGCCTCCACAGCTGGCCACAGGAAGGATCGCTGATGCTGGAAGAATGTGCTCATCGAAATGCAAAGAACATACATGAAATAAAAAAGTCTCAGCACTTTTGTAGGTGTGCAGCCAGCAAACAGTATTGCTGCACTGAGAAGCAGATTCCCTGCTGGAATGTCTTGCACTTTTGGCTGTGACTCCCACCGCCGTGAGAAGCCATATTCACACATCTGCCTGATGGCAATGTATGAGCCACTTCGTTGGCTGATGTGTCCTGCTGCAGGCAACCGACATTGGAGGCATGTCTTAAATAGCTTAAGCAGGTTCTCTTCAAAAACTAAGTACTTGATCTGCTCTCGGACATCAGTTCTGAAATGAAACAGTATTTCGCTCAAAATCTATTGCAAAGAATTACCCGCAAAAACTCACCAATTAAACATGTTACAAAAATACTCATGTAATTTTACGTATGAAACATTCAACAATATCAATTTAGAATTCAAATTTGTTCTCCTAAGGTGTAAGCAAATTAAAAAAAAAAATTCAATTATTTTAACTATTGGAGACTGCTTTTTTACATTTTACATTATATGGTGAATAACACTTAGCATGTGAATTACTTTGATACTTCTCCGTGATCTGCTTCTGTGCTGCACGTCTGGTTTAAGTGGATGTCAGGGTCAGCAGTAACATTATCCTCATAACCGGCTGAAAAAACAGACTGGAAGGAAGTATCCATTGGGTTGATGTAGGTGGTGGGCGTCGCCTTCCTTGGTGTTGACGTACGTATAATGACTTGTTCCAAAAACAGTAACTGACACTGGACACCGACTGACATGCAAAGGTTTGTGGTCTGGCACTGGACCCCAACCGAAGCCATCTTGACTGCATGCTTGCCAAGAGTCTGTGTATCTGAAACAAAGCAACAAAAACTGAAACGATATTTAAAGGATAAGTTTCTGAGGTTTTAAAAAAATAGTTATGATACTTCGGAAAAATTGGCCATTGCAACAATATTGTTTGGACACAGTTGCACAGACATCCCTATTTTTTTGTCAATTAGGTCATTGCTATTTTAACCAAAACAAAAGATGACCGTAAGAGGCCTGATCTTATACAATTTTCTTGAAAGGAAGCGTTCTAACTAATATAAAAACAAGTTAATATATACTCAAATGTATGCTTATCAACTTCATATTTCTATTTTCTGATATTTCTTTACCGTATCTGTATGAAAATAATTAGTACTACATGAAAAAGTGTTTCTTCATGCAGCTGCAATGCTTGTTTGGGAAACAAGTTTATATTCTTATTCACAATTAAAATGAGATTATACGATTCTCATATATATATATATATATATATATATATATATATATATATATATATATATATATATATATATATATATATATATATATATATATATATATATATATATATATATATATATATATATATATATATATCAATCTGTAATATTTTAATCACAAGATGTTGAAAAAACACCAAATATAAAAGAAAAAGGACAGGGTGGTGTTGCATTTCATTTAATCTAGTTAGAAAAACTATGCTCTTCATGCGGAGAGGGAAAAAGCTTATTCGAATATATATTCCAACATAAACCATTACAATCGTGTTTATAAAAATCAGACCTTATCGGATGAAGTAGGTGTGAATCATAAATATTCGTTAATGGGGACATGTTACCATTTAGAGCAATAATGATCAGCTCAGTCCGTAAATCTAAATTTAGTATTACAATGTACATGCATGATATACATGATGCAATGACTGTCTGTACAGGCAAGTGTAATTTCCAAATTAAATATCTTGCTTCATTCAAATTTTAAGACACATGTTCTTCTGAAAGGTTCTGAATCTCCTACTTTATACTGAACTGAATGAATATCAAGTTTTAAGAAGTTAATTTTTGTTCACCAAACATGTGTCAAGATCATGCATACACACTTAAACAGCCAAATACATATAATTGTTTTCTTTCGATTCCCTTGATTTCCTCTTTAATAACCAATTCTGGCAGGACATTTACAATCAGATAGGTGTTTTTAAAATAAAACAAATACATACTAATTAAATTACAGCACGTACCTGCTGTTGTTGGACAGGCGAAACCTCATCAAAGCTTCCGCTGTTCTAGTTGAATAGCTGGTTCAGTGCACTCAATCTGAAACGGTAAATGGGCTTTGGATTAGAAAAAAACATGAATTTGAAAAGGTATAAGGACTACAAAAGTAGTCTTTTTTGTCTAGGTAAATAACAGCTAGGGGCCACTATGGATTGAAGTTAAATGTAGCCAACATTTTAGCCAACTTGATTTCTGTAACCAAAATTTTAAGAACTTTAACCAAATTATACACAATCATTCCGGGCAACATAAATATGTTTAGTGTTTTACATATGTATTACTTATTACATTTGTTGCAAACATTATTCAACAAGAGCTGTCAGAGGACTATTCGTGTGCTTGACAGTATTACGTAAGCCATCATGGGGAAATTGTTCAAATTCAATAATTTATTAGACGATCTTTCAAAAATAAAAAAGGAAAAAAAAAATTGCGGGGGTAGGGGGTGGGTGGGGGGGGGGGTTAAAGGGGGTATAATGTGGGGTGGGGTAATTTATTAGATGATGTTTAAACAAAAAAAATTATTTTTTTTTGGGTGGGGGGGTAGGGGGGTGGGGGTGAGAGGGGGGTATTATGTGGGGTGTGGTAATTTATTAGATGATGTTTAAAAAAATATTTTTTGGGGGGGTTGGGGGGTGGAGGGGGATAGGGTGGGTGGGGGTTGAGAGGGATGTATAATGTGGGGTGTGGTAATTTATTAGATGATGTTTAAAAAAAAATGGGTGGAGTGAGGTTGGGGGGGGATTCTGGTAGGGGCGTGGGATATTGTTTGGGTGGAATCAATTGTGGTATTCAGGTAAGTGTTGTTTTGTCAAAGTAATAATAAAACGTGATCATAAATAAAGAAGTTATGGCAATTTAAGCAAAATGTTCAATTATCTAAGTGTAAAAGGGGCCATAATTATGTCAAAATGCTTGATACAGTGGTCTGCTCTTGTTTATAGGTTGGGGTCATGTTGCTAAACAAGTATGCAACATATAAAAGCAATATGTCAAAGAATATAGGAAATATTTGGGATAGTACGCAAACTTTAACATAGATTTATCAATAATATGCATATTCTAAGTATAAAAGGGGCAATAGTTATGACAAAATGCTTGATAGAGTTGTCTGCTCTTGTTTATAGGTTGGGGTGATGTTGGTAAACAAGTATGCAAAATATAAAAGCAATATGTCAAGGGACAATGAAAATGAATGGGGTAGTACGAAAACTTTAACATAGATTTATCAATAATATGCATATTCTAAGTATAAAAGGGGCAATAGTTATGACAAAATGCTTGATAGAGATATCTGCTCTTGTTTATAGGTTGGGGTCATGTTGGTTAACAAGTATGCAACATATGAAAGCAATATGTGCAGGGAGAAAGAAAATATTTGGGATAGTACGAAAACTTAAATATTTGCACGCAGACGCTAACGCTAACGCCGGGGTGAGTAGGATAGCTCCACTATATATATTTCATATATAATAGTCGAGCTAAAAATGATACTGGTAGAAAACTTGTGGCTTCTAAAAATAATATATCCGAGACAAACATGCATTTATTATACACAAACAACCAATTACGGAGATATTATACATTGCAAACAAAATGAGTATTCAATCAATAGTGTTTCATTAATATACATGCACAACATTTCAAAATAGACCCGGAAAATTTGTGTTCTTAGTTGCAACAGAAGCAAAGCTAAACAATTCACTTGATTTTTTGTTTGCAAACATTTTGAACTCGACCGTCTTACACGTAGATCCAAGCTGCCGTAAGCACCGCATAACAAACAAAATAAATATGAAAGAATATTAGATAAATAAATAAAGTTTTAACAAATTTCTACCAGAGTCTGGACTGATTCAGAGGCAATCTGGGGCCGTCCTACTTCCAGCTCAGACGGCTCTGGATTATTCTTGTCCTCTTGTGATGGCACCATCTGCTGCTTAACTTCTGTATGCTCTGTATGCTCATTAAGGATCTGAAATCGTGAATATATTCGGATCTCTATACAATTTTGTATGTTAGCATGAACTATTTTTAACTGCATTTTTTACTTGTAATATGAACACTTATAAAAACTAAATGCAAATAAAATTCTACATAAAAATTATTTCCTTATACGACACTTTTTTATGACATCGTGCAAAAAACAGACCGTTGTACTCGTGAACTATTATAAATTATGAGAATGATTTATGTTTCATTATTATGGGCATTAATGCAATTTCTACCCTAAACAATATTTCAAAATAAGCATAACAAATAATTGAACCATTTTATCGATTGATTTTTATACAATTTTAATTTAGTAACAGCTATACAAAATTAAATAATTAATTTCTAATAACAAAGAACAAAAATAATACCAATATCAACAAGTGAAACCCTTATAGCATTTGCCCTCTTGACTTCTCTTTTCCTTGCAGTAGATCTTTGTGCGTCTGAAACAACGTTACTTGTCCGAACATTCTCTCCAAACAGGGTCGGTACTGCTTCTGGGTTCAGGGCAGGCTTACACGGCAAACCCAGCAACCACTTCGTTCTTGTTGACGAAGAGAATGTGTCTAACGAGAAATGCATAGAGCAGACTAACTGGGTTGTCGCCATCGGGTGTCAGACAATTCACCCCCAAGACAATTCACCCCCCCCCGGACAATTCACCCCCAGAATTTGATTTCCTTGGACAATTCACCCCCAAAGACAACTCACCCCCAAGACAATTCACCCCCATATTTGTATTTGAGATTTTATTGTCATTTGCTTTTGTCATATTTGAAAATAAGTTGTGAGCAGATGTTTTGAGGTTATAAATTTGACTTTGCAACACAATTTTGACTTTTTGAAAATAATAAATGTAGTATGTAAATGAAAGATGACATTGTGATTTTTGTCAAATGTAATTAAACCAATGTATTTTTTTATAAACTGTGTTACAACATATAAAATTGAAATAAATTAAGTATTTTGTATAATATTTGTGCATTTTTTCTAATAATATTATTAGGTTACTGTTTTATTTTCCCCGCCATAGGCGGAAGGATATTGTTTTGGTGTTGTCCGTCTTTCCGTCCGTCCGTCCGTCCGGAACCATATCTCGGAAGTGCTTTGGCGCATTTTATTGAAACTTGGTATGAGTATATATATGGATAAGAGGATGATGCACCTCAAATGGCATTGTACACCATCTGTAAATAACCGAGTTACGAACCTTTGTATCTTGAAAAAATGCTTTTTGTGTGTGTCCGGAGCCATATCTTGGAAGTTCTATGGCGAATGTCATTGAAGAATTTTACATTATCACAATAACTTATTTATTCATGTTACAGGATAATTAATGTAATAAAATACAATAGTTTAATTGATAAGAAAACCTTAATTAAAGAAAGGAAATTTAATCTGGTTGGGAGCGTTCCATTAATGGGTATCACAATCAAGCATTCACACCTCTTCCGAGGCTTTCTCAAAGTGTCAAAACAGATTAATCAAAATGTCAGATAAACAAAGACTTCAGTAACACACATTGACAAATAATTATGTTGGGCTGGGCAATTCTAATACCTGGTAATACCTGTATTAAAAATTCCATTTTTATTCACCTGATATTTTGATTATTATTTTTATTTTACTGCCTGTAAACATGAGTGGTTCATTAAAAATATAATTATTTTTATTCGTATTATCCATTAAGTTGTTGGATTTTCTCCCATTGAAGGATTAGTGATAGAAGTTGTGTTTTGTAATGTTGTGTATTGAAACATATTTAAGTCTGCAAATATCAGTAATCATTTCAAATTCAGTAATTCACACGATTTTCTGTTATAATTTATAAAATGCTACTTATACACGAGTACTTAATTTATTAAATCCACTATAAGACCGCTAGTATGGTCCTACTAAAAATGTTTTGAAATGTAATGTATTTTTTACAAAAAATGTACTAAATTCAAGTCCACTTCAATCATACAGTATGTGAACTCATTCCATACTACAGCCTTATCTCTAAGCAACCCCTATCAGTAATAGCCTAATCTACCACTTTAATCAGTACCCTCATCAGCTCTGATTGTCTGTTTTATTGTTGCCTTTAGTGGTGTGAAAAAGGTTGTTTGTAGGTGTTGTTACTTTGTTGACTGCTTATGTGACATATATTTTATTATTTTATTTCCCATTTAAAAATGAATATAGTAATATTATGAACATTTCGAAATCTTGCATAACTTATCAAATAAAAAACTTTGGATTATTTCCAAATAATCTATCCAATACCATTTTTATTTATTTATACACTTTTTACAAATATAAAATGTTTTAATTGATAAAAACAATCTTAAATAAAACAAAAACACATAATTAATTATTTAATGACATATAAAAACAATAATAAGATATTGTTAATAATAAAAACAAACATCAATAGATAAAAAGCACAGTTATGTTTCAATTGCAAGTAATTTTATGAAAAAAAGAAAGAAATTCTGAGAACATCTTAATATGCTATTATTAAAAAATTATAAAAATTAGATAGAATACAAATATTACTAAACTATCCTAAGAAAACAGATATTCGTAATTACTAAATCCTAAACAAACAGCAAAAGAAAACAAAAAAAAAATATCTAGTGGTGATTTGTCCAGGGAGCAGGGGTGAATTGTCTAGGGGATAAATTGTCTTCTGTGGGTGAATTGTCTTGGGGGTGAATTGTCTCGCTTCCGGCGCCATCTTTGGCCCGTTCCACTCGGCTCTTGTGGTTTGAATTCCACGAATCCAGAGTCTTCTTTGGGCCATGTTCTTAGGAAAAGTATGGAGACTAACTTCATTACTCTTCCTGTTGACGCATCCGCCAATACAGCAATGCGAATGGCTCATTTCACGTCCAAAATATCAAAACAAATGTCGACAAAGTATCTCGCGTTCGCTATCGTGTGTAATGGGGAACGTCTCTTTTCCATTGTCTGAAACGTCTCTTTTCCATTGTCTGCAAAAAGGCAGTGAAACACCAAATTACGCATCAATTTTTTTTATTTAGCAAAACAGTTCAACGCTAAATAGTTTGTGCATGTTGTTCAAAAGATTTAAGTTAAATTTTAAAGCGAATACGTTTGTTCGTAATATGTAGGGTACCGACGGACTAACACATTTAAAACAAATAGTCTATTTTTTTTAGTTATTTCCTTCTAGAAGTCAAGCCACGGCGTGAGAAAATAATTTTATAAATTTCATTCGTGAGCACACCTCATCCTTAACCAATGAAGATATTATAAAATCAAAACATTGTTATTGACTATAAATAGTCTATAGTCTTTACTAAAAGTCGAATATGGCCACAGTAAATAACAATGAAAATCGCACCATCGTTTATTACTGCAAGTCGACTATGGCCACAGTAAATGACTCTTAAAATGAGACCATCGTTCATTACTGAAAGTCGACTATGACCACAGTAAATGACTCTTAAAATGACACCATCGTTCATTATTGAAAGTCGACTATGGCCACAGTAAATGACTCTTAAAACGACACCACCGTTTATTAATGTAAGTCGATTATGGCCACAGTAAATGACTGTTAAAATGTCACCACTGTTCAGTACTGCAAGTCGACTATGGCCACAGTAAATGACTCTTAAAATGACACCATCGTTCATTACTGCAAGTCGACTATGGCCACAGTAAATGACTCTTAAAATGACACCCTCGTTCATTACTAAAAGTCGACTATGGCCACAGTAAATGACACTTAAAATAACACCATCGTTCATTACTGAAAGTCGACTATGGCCAAAGGTAAGGACTCTAAAAACATGACCATAGTTCATTACTGAAAGTCGACTATGGCCACAGTAAATGACTCTTAAAATGAGACAATCGTTTATTACTGCAAGTCGACTATGGCCACAGTAAATGACTCTTAAAATGACACAATCGTTCATTACTGCAATTCGACAATGGCCACAGTAAATAACTCTTAAAATGCCACGACTGTTCATTACTGCAAGTCGACTATGGCCACAGTAAATGACTCTAAAAATAACACCATCGTTCTTTGCTGCAAGTCGACTATGGCCACAGTAAATGACTCTTAAAATAACACCATTGTTCATTTCTAAAAGTCGACTATGGCCACAGTAAATGACCCTTTCAATGACACCATCGTTCATTATTAAAAGTTGACTATGGCCACAGTAAATGA
Organism: Dreissena polymorpha; assembly: GCF_020536995.1. Classification (NCBI taxonomy): domain Eukaryota; kingdom Metazoa; phylum Mollusca; class Bivalvia; order Myida; family Dreissenidae; genus Dreissena; species Dreissena polymorpha. The sequence goes on from NC_068361.1 coordinate 35,103,412, forward strand.
CTCTTAAAATGAGACCATCGTTCATTAATGAAAGTCGACTATGGCCACAGTAAATGACTCTTAAAATGAGACCATCTTACATTACTGCAAGTCGACTATTGCCACAGTAAATGCTCTTAAAATGACTACATCGTTCATTACTGCAAGTCGACTATGGCCACAGTAAATGACTCTTAAAATGACACCATCGCTCATTACTCTAAGTCGACTATGGCCACAGTAAATGGCTCTTAAAATGTCCCCATTGTTCTTTAGTGCAAGTCGAATATGGCCACAGTAAATGACTCTTAAAATGTCACCACTGTTCATTACTGAGAGCCGATATTTGCCACAGTAAATGCTCTTAAAATGACTGCATCGTTCATTATTGAAAGTCGACTATGGCCATGGTAAATGACTCTTAAAATGACACCTTCGTTCATTACTGCAAGTCGACTATGGCCACAGTAAATGACTCTTAAAATGACACCATCGTTCATTACTACAAGTAAACTATGGCCACAGTAAATGACTCTTAAAATGTCACCACTGTTCATTACTGCAAGTCGACAATGGCCACAGAAAATGACTCTTAAAATGACACCATCGTTCATTACTGCAAGTCGACTATGGCCACAGTAAATCACTCTTAAAATGACACCATCGTTCATTACTGCAAATCGACTATGGACACAGTAAATGACTCTTAAAATGACACCATCGTTCATTGCTGAAAGTCGGCTATTGCCACAGTTAATGACTCTTATAATAACACCATCGTTCATTACTGAAAGTCGACCATGGCCCCAGTAAATGTCTCTTAGAATGAGACCATCGTTCATTATTGCAAGTCGACTATGGCCACAGTAAATGACTCTTAAAATGACACCATCGTTCATTACTGCAATTCGACTATGGCCACAGTAAATGACTCTTAAAATGACACAACCGTTCATTACTGGAAGTCGACTATGGCCACAATAAATGACTCTTAAAATGTCACCACTGTTCATTACTGAAAGTTGACTATGGTCACAGTAAATGACTCTTAAAATGACACCATCGTTCATTACTGAAAGTCGACTATTGCCACAGTAAATGACTCTTAAACTGACACCATCGTTCATTTCTGAAAGTCGACTATGGTCACAGTAAATGACTCTTAAAATGACACCATCGTTCATAATTGCAAGTCGACTATGGTCACAGTAAATGGCTCTTAATATGTCCCTATTGTTCATTACTGCAAGTCGAAATGGCCACAGTAAATGACTCTTAAAATGACACCATCGTTCATTACTGAATGTCGACAATGTCCACAGTAAATGACTCTTAAAATGACACCATCGTTCATTACTGCAATTCGACTATGGCCACAGTAAATGACTCTTAAAATGGCACCACTGTTTATTACTGCAAGTCGACTATGGCCACAGTAAATGACTCTTAAAATGACACCATCGTTCATTACTGCAAGTCGACTATGGCCACACTCAGTAAATGACCCTTAAAATGACACCATCGTTCATTACTGCAAGTCGACTATGGCCACAGTAAATGACTCGTAAAATGACACCATCGTTCATTACTGAAAGTCGACTATAGCCACAGTAAATGACTCTTAAAATGTCACCACTGTTCATTACTGAAAGTCGAATATGGCCACAGTAAATGACTCTTAAAATGACACCATTGTACATTACTGCAAGTCAACTATGGCCACAGTAAATGACTCTTAAAATGACACCATCGTTCATTACTGCAATTCGACTATGGCCACAGTAAATGACTCTTAAAAAGACACCATCGATCATTACTGCAAGTCGACTATGGCCGCAGTAAATGACTCTTAAAATAACACCATCGTTCATTACTAAAAGTCGACTATGGCCACAGTGAATAACTCTTAAAATGACACCATCGTTCATGACTAAAAGTCGACTATGGCCACAGTAAATGACTCTTAAAATGACACCAACGTTCATTACTGCAATTCGACTATGGTCACAGTAAATGACTTTAAAATGACACCATTGTTTATTGCTGAAAGTCGACTATGGCCACAGTAAATGACTCTTAAAATGTCACCACTGTTTATTACTGCAAGTCGACTATGGCCACAGTAAATGACTCTTAATATGAAACCATCGTTCATTACTGCACGTCGACTATGGCCACAGTAAATGACTCATATCACATATTGTTACTTTAAATATTTCACATTCAGTCTTAACCATAAAGAAGTAAAACATCATCTACTGGTTATTGTTCTACTCACCGAAGTTGTGTTATAACCATGTTTATTTTCGTAAAATTTAATTTGCTTCCACGACGAAGTAAATTCTGGACACATTTCTTCGTCGCCATCCATCTTTTCCATTTAAAAGGACTGGATGTAAGCAGGCAATTCTTTGAGGATAGACATTCTTTGATCGACTGACAAAGGAAGGACGTATTCATCAAAGAAACTACCCTTTTAATTCAACGTCGATTTCCTTCAAACAGTTAAAGAATCATTCACTGACGCCTATCTTAAATTTAGGCATAATCCATCAATTGTTCAACAAAACATCGCGTTATTCGAGTCGACATTTTAACGAAATCGAAAATGCAGTCTCACCAGTTTCATTCCAGTTTTATATCACAACACTGTTATTCACATTCATAATATTATATTAATCCATCGTAAACAAACACACTAATCGTTCGATGCTTAAAAAAATATTTAACTTTTAAATAAAACACTCCAAGTCCGATTTGTTGTTGTCCTAAAATCCAGAGAGTCTAGGTAGTTTCGTCATTGAAATGACGTCACTTGAGGTACGTCATAAACTGCGTAATCAATTGAATGAAAATAAAAGTACGGAAAGCTGTTTCTGTATACATGTTCGTGGAGGACCAATATAGTATGATATGTGATATAAACGATAACACACGACAGAGCTGGGCCGGGCGTCTAAAATCGGCCCTTGCCGAATAATGGCCCTCGGGCCAAAGGCCCTCGGGCCGTTATGTCGGCAGCGGGCCGATTATAGACGCCCGGCCCAGCTGGCCAGCTCTGCCGTGTGTTATTGTCTAATTAAAATGACACCATCGTTAATTACTGAAAGTCGACAATGGCCACAGTAAATGACTCTTAAAATGACACCATCGTTCATTACTGAAAGTCGACTATGGCCTCAGAAAATGACTCTTAAAATGTCAACACTGTTCATTACTGCAAGTCGACTTTGGCCACAGTAAATGACTCTTAAAATGACACCATCGTTCATTACTGTAAATCGACTATGGCCACAGTAAATGACTCTTAAAATGACACCATCTTTCATTACTGGAAGTCGACTATGGCCACATTAAATGACTCTTAAAATGCCATTATTATTCATTCCTGGAAGTCGACTATGGTCACAGTAAATTACTCTTAAAATGTCACTATTGTTCATTACTGCAAGTCGACTATGGCCACAGTAAATGACTCTTTAAATTTCACCACTGTTCATAACTGCAAGTCGACTATGGACGCAGTAAATGACTCTTAAAATGACACCACCGTTCATTTCTTCAAGTCGACCATGGCCTCAGTAAACGACTCTTAAAATGACAACATTGTTCATTACAGGAGGTCGACTATTGCCATAGTAAATGACTCTTAAAATGACACCAACGTCCATTACTGCAAGTCGACTATGGCCACAGTAAGTGACTCTTAAAATGACACCACCGGTAATTACTTCCAGTCAATATGGCCACAGTAAATGACTCTTAAAATGTTACCATTGTTTATACTGGAAGTCGACTATGGCCACAGTAAATGACTCAAAAAATGACACCATTTTTTATTACTGCAAGTCGACTATGGCCACATTAAAAAAATGTACGAGGACAAGATAAAAGAGAACTTTACGTTATCTTTATTTCAAAATAAATAACGTTTGCGCTTTTGCTTTAGCTGAAAAATATATAGTACATAATATTACATAATACATTAAACAAAGATGGATCAGTGATGATACAACAGTCTATTAGTAATAATATAATTATGTTACTGGTTTATCGTATGATTTACACTATGATGTTGATTTTACCTCGCGCAATGTTATATATCTTATTACATGTAATCAAATTACAGACAGTACTGGTGTGACGATGCTTTTGAAGAGGATGGATATAAAAGCATCAATTTAAGTTGATCTACATCATCACAATTGTGTATGTGGGTACGAAAAAAATTGTGTTACGAAAATTTTGGTAACGAAAAAATTATGTCAAAAAACATTTGGTTACGAAAAAAATTGGGTACGAAAACACAATGGGTACGAAAAAAAATTGGGTACGAAAAAAATTTGGGAACGGAAAAAAATTGGGTACGAAAAAATTGGGTACGAAAAAATTTTGGTACGGAAAAAAATTGGGGGTACGGGGACGTAGTATCCCTGGGGAACTTAACCCACATTCGCACATTCTTGGCCCTTTCCGTCAAACATCGGATAAGTACATCGAACGCAATAGTATAAATACACATTTATGGCGTACCATTTGGGTCGTAAGTCAACAAGACATAGTAGATAAAAAGAGAAATATACTTTGACGTGCAATATGTAGGTCGAAGTACATTTTTTGTACTTCGACCTACAAACTTGTAATTCGACGTTCAGTCTTTACTGACCCTTGAGTGTTAGCCAATCAGAAGACGCCTTACATCTGTTGCTTTTAGAGATATTTGACATTGAACATTATTATTATTATTATTATTATTATTTATACCAAATAATGCGACTATCGACCGCTAACTAATATATATTGAGCGTATTTATTGAACAATATTAATATTATTTATACCAAATTATGCTACTATAGACAGCCAACTCATAGATATTGTGCATATTTATTGACCTTGCGTGGCAGAATTAACCTCTGACTCGAAGTACAAACATGTACGTCAAGGTACGAATTGTACTTCGACGTACAAATTTATACTTCGAAGTGTATTTCATTTTGTACGTCGAAGTACAATTTTTGTACTTCGACAAAAATATTTTACGTCAAAGTACATTTCTCTTTTCACCAAGTAGGTCTTGTTGAATTCCGACCCAAATGGTACGCCATACACATTTCGTAAGCGGTAATGCGGTCCTACCTATGCACGTCAAAATGTAAGCGAAGTATGTAAACAAAGTGGTAGCCTGTCAGGAATGTTTAAAATTAATGAAGAAAATCGTGTATTGATATATGTTTATTGAAGAAATGTACATAAACTATGTTAAATAAGCAATAGCGATATTTTTCTCAGCCACGTAATTGTTTGATAGTTTGATATCACAAAATGAAAGTGAAAGTAGAACTGTCAAAAATGACAACCTGTCAATGTGTTGTTTTCGCTGGCACAAAAGGGCGATTACACTCAATGTGTTAACATTTGTTACCATTGGCTTTGCCAATGACTTTTATAGTATGGGTGGCATTGTTAGTATTTATTGCTATCATGTAATTGCATGATTGTGTATATGTTTACAATACACAAAGCATAAATAATGATATGAAAATACTGATTGAGCTTATAATAATCTGATAACTGTACAGTGTGTTTTTTCATTCAAAGTCGGGTCCGGTAATCGGACCCATTCCCAATGGAATAAAGTATATAGTTTTCCCAAATAGGAGCTTAAAATTCCCAATTGAAGGTTTCCAATTTTTTTTTTTTTAAATCTCAATGTTGTCTTCATCTCCCATCCATATGAGTTCAAACTTAGTAAATATAATACTGGACATACTTGTATCCTCATGTTTGAAGCATCTTTTTCAGCAAAACAACAACATCACTAATTTTCCCAATTTTAGTCAAGACGCCGCGAATTTTCCCAATCCAAAGGGACCCGGCCCCATTCCCAAAACGTTGAGAAAAAAAACAATGTATATGGTCAAATTTGTTCAGTGTTAAGCATTTCTAAATGTGACTAGATATTTCAATAGCCGCATATTATTGCATTTTGAGGCAATTTAATTTGCTTTGTTTTTGGCAGAAGGGATTTTTTCTTGAGTACCAACCCATCAAAATTGTGACTAGTGATTCAACATCAATCATACACATTACACGTGCCGTTTTAATGCCCAGCTATGTAACTAATTGACACCTACCCTGTGTATTGAAACACCCTCTTTGATTAAAAGCGACCCCATGGGACGTCACTTATCTTATCTTAATTTCATTCATGTCACTTAAATAAATGTTTATGTGGGAGCAGACCAATAGGAGCTGAATTTATACATTTCTCTTAAGTATGCGATTTGCAAAACATTCGATCCTTTGAGTTGAATAAATTATTTGACAAGGTTGAGTGCAAATAACAAATTTCAAATTATTCTATGGTCCAATTATATTAGAAATTTGTAAAAAAATACTTTCAATAGCTCAAAACTGAATTCACCCTCCCAAGTGAATATATTTATGGTAAAAGATGGTCTCATCAAATAACCACATGCTTAGTTATATTCACACTATATTGATTATCTACACTTCATTTGTCAAAACTATCAATAGGATATTATAGAATGGTTGAATACGGTTATATCCAAGCAAACTTAATGATCTGCGTTAACTATTTTTTAAATAACTGCCTTGTATAACTCTTTGCGAAATTGTTATGCCAGGCAATTTCAATTGAAACCCGTTGAATGCTTCCATTGCAAGTTTTACACTCATAACATCCATGACACATAGCCCCACGCTTGGAATGGAAGCAAATTACATACAGTTATCCTATTACTTAACAATTTTGAAATGTCTTGTGCTTTTAATTAAATAATCTTCAAGTAGTTTTCCATAATACTTAATTTTTAAATTTATTTCTGTACTAGTAAATTTTGCCAATAACTGTTTCTGCCCCCGAGAAAGATTCAATGACTACTCATGAACTATTATTTAACATCATAGTCAGGTCATAAACAATTCATGAACTCAACCTTTTGGATGTCATGGTCAAGATTCAACAAAATCAAAATAATAAACTGCTTTATGACATATAGAACATAAACATTATTTACATATACATTTGATGTTTGTCTATTACTATGTTTTTATAAGCGATATTCCATCAAATCCAATACATTTTATTTTTATTATATGCTTACAAATGATTCTTTTGTATTTTTGCCATCCAGGACAATATAATTTCCCGTTGGACGCCCCGGAATATGAAAACATGTATGTTCAAGGTAAGCGTGCCTGTATGTATTTATATAAACATTCAATGCAAAGTAATCGCCTTTGGTAACGTTGGGGGGGGGGATGGGGGTCACAATGGGGAAACAAAAGATATCTAAAAATGGTTACGGTCAACCAATTAAAATTATCAATAATGTTATTTTTCATTGTTTGAAACAGTAAAATATCAGCGTGAATTCACTGAAATCGATCTGTAAACCATCGGAAAGCATACAATAATATTATGTAAATATAGCAATAATTGTAAAGTTTCCCATTACACTTCGATCGGTTAGCGTGAGCTCTTGAAGCATTGACAAACGTTCGTCAAATGTTATCTTACAATAATAAGCGTATACATTGAGATCCAGTGGTAAAGAACCAGTTATATTGTGATAAAAAGTTGCAACTGGTTTAAAACATCGTATGTGTATTGTTCTGAGAAAATTGGGCTTAATTCATGTGCGAAAAGTTTCGTTCCAGATTAGCCTGTTCAGTCCGCACAGGTTAATCAGGGACGACTCTTTCCGCTTGTATGGTATTTTTCGTTAAAAGGAAGTCCCATCTTACCGAAAATCTTGTGAAGGCGGAAAGTGTCGTCCCTGATTAGCCTGTTGCACAGGCTAATCAGGGACGACACTTTACGCACATGCATTAAGCACAGTTTTCTCAGAACGCGGCTAATAGAGAATAACAGATTACTGTCCCATCGTTTTGTACTATATCAGGCGAGGCTTAGAATAATATAACGGCGAGGCTTGTCTATTAAAGAACTCTTTTTTACTTTTTGATAGCATGGTAAAGCCAATATTGTGGTATGGCTCACATATATGGGAAATGAATATGTAAATTCCATTGAAACAGTCCAAAATAAATTTTGTAAACGCATTTTGCATATAAGGAAAAATACTAATACATGTATCGCCCTTGGCGAATGTGGCCGACTACCATTATCTGTTACATATTTTGTTAATTGTATTAAATATTGGTGTAAACAATTGGTTAATGATGCCTAATAACAGATTTCCTTAACAATGCTATAATATGTTAATATCAATAGATAACGCCGGGCGTACTTGCTGGGCAACACATGAAAAATCTTTAATATTTAGATATGGTTTCGGATTCGTTTGAATCTCTCAGGATATTGACAACGTAGACTTATTAGTGTGTACTTTTCGTCAGCGTATAATTAATTGCGTCACACAAAATATTAAGTGACATAAACAATGCATCTAGAGGTAACCATTATAAGAACTATAAATCTCTACTTAACACCGAAAGATATTTGCAGTTGGAAATTCCGCTAAAATATCAAATAGCCTTTTCCAAGTTTAGATGCTCCAATCACAAATTAACTATTTAAATTGGTGGGCTGTTGCATCTTGAATATAATTTAAGAATTTGTAATTTTTGTTTTATCGAGAAACATTTATCTATTATTGATTGTGAATACCATGCGCTTTTTCAATGAAGTAAATATGACGTTGTCCGTAGAGAATTTCTATATAACTGGTATATGGGTGGAAATTCTGTACATGACTTTAATAATCTGATGAGCAAAACAGATAATGACACACTATTGAAATTGTGTTTGCATGTGTATCATCTTTTGAACAAAATTGAATAGCTGATATATTTTTAAAGTAACATTATCACAATGTAATATGTTGACATATTTTAGTATTAAGATGATGTGTATAATCTCTTGAACAAAATTGAATAAGCTGATATATTTTTAATGTAACATTAACACTATGTAATATGTTGACATATTTTAGTATTAAGATGATGTGTTCGCAACTACAAACATGTGTTATATTTTATATCAACTACTGTGTATTTTTGGCCAACGGCCGTTATTTACTTAATAAACTGAGTTGAGTTGAGTTGAGTTCTGCTGATCCGGCTTATACACTTTGACATACATGTAGCAACGGCGTTCGAAAAGACGACACGAATATTCGCTTATTTTAAACATCGTATAGAGAAAAAAAAATTGCACTACAAATGGGAAGAGTACTGCCGCTTTAATTATAAACGTCTTGAATTGGAGACCCGGAATGGACTGCAGCGACAAATTTAATCGAAGAACACACTTCACCGAATAGTTTGGAGACGCCATTTTGGAGATGTGTATTGAAATTGACATTTTGATGATGGTGTCAATATTGACATAAGCGTGTTAAATCGTTTGTTTAAATACATGTTGTTGAGGATTAGCTTACAGTTATCATTTGTCTTGACTTTCTGTGCAACACTTGCGAGTGCAATGACTTTATCGATATTTAAGATTTATTGCCCCATTGATGACGTCATTTAACTTCTGTAGTGAGGGCTGTGGTGATTTAAAAAAAAACAACAGTTTTGTGATTATTGACTTTAAATTAGAATAAAATATGTACGGTCTTGGTATCAAATTGTTTGTTTTGTTGAACCTAATTCATGTTGATAGAAAATGCTGACTTTATTGCACATCCCACGTAACACCAAACATTGACTGATATAAGAACTTCCTGTTGACCATGATATATACAAAATATATATTAGGCAACGTTATATCAGGCAGATATCCATGCGGTGGTATGATAAATATATATTACAAGATACTAATATGACATTAAAGGGGTCTTTTCACAGATTTTGGCATTTTTAACTTATTCATTAAATGCTTTATATCGATAAATGTAAAGATTAGATCGTAAAAGCTCCAGTAAAAAATCAAGAATAAAATTAAAAAAAGGAAAAGAACATTGCCCGGACCAGGTTTCGAACCAGTGACCCCTGGAGTCCTGCCAGAGTCCTGAAGTAAAAACGCTTTATCCTACTGAGCTATTCCGCCGTGTACACATACTGAACGTATTTTATACCTTATATAAGCAATCTTCGTAGTTTCACAAAATTTAACGACAAAAACAGAACTCTCCAAATTATTCAATCGTTTCGCGTTGCAACGCTTTATAATTTTTAGGTTTTAAAATCGTCAAAAGATGCATATAATGGCTATATTAGACCATGGTAAATGTTCAGTATTACTGTTTCCTCACAAATATCATAACTAAAACGAAAATTTGCGAATCTGAAACAACTTTTTCAATCTTGTCAATTTACCAAAGCGTGAAAAGATCCCTTTAACTTTAAGAGTTGCAAACTAATGTATAGTAAATTGATAAAAGTGCATTCTTTTTAACACCATTTTACACATTGAATTATATAAAGAATTAAAGCAGCTTAGTTTATATGGAGAACGATTAGATAACAGCAAATAACAGGGCTTTAAAGAATCATGTTCATTAATCAATAGCTATTACGAAATGGAAGTGAACTATAAAACGTGTAATTATGTGACATTTTTTCCAATATGTGGACTTTTACGATATCTGAAGTATTTTAAGAGGCGTAACATTCAAATATATAGACGTATTTGCAACAGTGACCAGACCCCCGACCCCTGTGGATATTTAACATGTTTTGCATAATCCGCACAATGTCAATCATATTTTGGACGTTTAATCTCAATATATGCTTTCTGTATAACAGTTTTTTTCAGACGGACGGACTGGTGATCACTGGTGGGCACATGTAAACATAGACGAATAGACGGAGAAATAGACGGACGGAATGACTTTGGCAAAATATATTGCCACCCAATTGAACTATAAAGGAGTAAATGTTTATAGATATTCTCAAAACATTTAAGTGCAAAACATATTAAATTTGACAGCCATTCAAACCAAATCCAATAAAGGAATACATGAATTTTACTTAATAATAGGTCTTCCATAACCCTGACAGTGCCGTTTAATTATCCACAGTATCGTTTAGTTGGTACAGCAGAGACCTGTCAGCGCAGGTTCAGATGTAGTACTGGTTAACTGCTATTGGCTACAAAATTTCCCATAATACAACATGGATATGTTAATTTAGCATCGCTGATGACTGGAGAAGTGTTGCTTTGGGAGTAAGCGTAAAACAATGGAGAGGATCGTTTGAAATGTATAAATTGCAGTATATACTGTTTTGCAGTAGGTCTCTTTTTCTTGTTTTTTTTTAAACGTAATTTGATAGTCTGAACATAGACCGTATAAGACAAGAACATAAAAAATATGATTCGTGTCAACTTAGAATAGACTAGATTTTAGTGCAAAGATTGTGCAGATTGTCAAAAAGCATGCCAAATTTAAAAGTTCCGCACATAAAGCGGCCAAGGTTGAAAAAACAAAATCTATTTGGCTGTATCATACGTTTTTTTGAAATCGTATATACAAATTGTGCACAGCTAACAGAATAGAACATGCACTCCAATGTCTTAAAATTAGGCCTTCAAAAATACTTTGGTTCACTTCGTTTTTGGGTTAGGTAAGATGAAGCGCGACACAGGTTTAGAAATAAGGCGGACCATTATCGCAATAACACATGCGATCTGAAACATGTACCTTAACACAGTCGTGTCGTGTCTTGCCATTTGCTGACAATACTGTCTTTGATTAGTTTATAGTTCGGTGGACCGTTTCAATAAACATCGTAGTACACATTTACGATACGATGCATTTTTCAAAGATAAATAATTGCTTAAGTCCATATCATATGATTGTAAATTTTCAGTACTTAATTAATTACATTGGCATCTCAAGCGCCGTGTATATTTGACGAGCATGGCGAGCTAGTTCTTCCACTTATTAAGATTACAAAATTCTCTCGTAAGTTAAAATTGTCGCACGATCGTCTATGAAACGGCCCCCAGGTTGTTACGCAACGACCTTTCAAAATCGATTTTATTATGCGTACCAGAAATCAGAAGGCCTGTTTGCAAATCGCATACCGACAAAACTTTGTCCTTTGCATTTTTACTGCTTCTTTACATTTATGTAAACTAATATTTCAAAATTATAATTGATCAGTAAAAGTAGCTGACATGCAAAAAGACAGAACTTTTTAAATGGTAATTGATCAACAAAAGAAGAGCAAATGCAAAGAACGGTTTGTCATATATATAACTTTGCAAACATGTTACTCTGTAT